>NC_056739.1:377802330-377874830 GCF_019279795.1 Protopterus annectens | reverse complement strand
TGGATTACGAAAAATACAAATATACAAAAACCAATATACAAAAATACAAAATACCCAGAAATACCCCCCCCACCATAGTGAAAACTTATCTACTATACATCATATGATAGTACTAATGATCTATAACCATGACTTAAATGTGCACCCTTATATCAGATTTAAATATATCAACCTCATACTTAAAAATAAATAATAAATAATACTAATGATGGCAATACTTCTAATGGTAAGGATAGCCAAAACATGATAAATTACCATTGGTCATTAAGCCCTGGTTTAAAATGGGTCCCCAAATTTATAATCCATCTACGTTCATTGTTGGATAATATATTGTGCCTGACCATATCATTCATATTTGTTGTCTTAACCATGTCAATACCTACAAACACAAAATGTGCCGTACTGTGCACTAATATATGCTTGTAAAGAGCACTTTGAGCTCGTTTACATTTGATGTCGTTAATATGTAAGGCTATCCTTTGCTTCAAAGTACAAGAAGTCTGTCCAATATAGAAAGCTCCAAATTGGCATATTGCCATGTATATTACCCATGTACTAGTACATTTAATTAACTATTTAATGTCATAAACTTTTCTAGTATTTACTGACGTAAAAGACTGTGTGTTTTAGACATTAACTTGCAATATTTACAATAACCACAGTATGTACTTCCTACTGAGGTCTGTGGTGCTCCACCTGATAAACGTTGACCCTTCTTGAATGAAGAAAAATATTGTCCCAAAGATTTACCTTTACGGTAACCAAAATTACATTTTTCATTAAGTATAGTTGAAAAAAATGGATCTGAATATAGCACATGCCAAAATTTTGAAATTGTTTCTTTAATCTTAAAAGTATTATTACCATACGTGGTTATAAATCTCCATCCTTCTAACTTGGGTTGTTTCAATTTGTGGGCATCCCGTAACAAACTAGTCCTATTATTAGTCTGGGACTGTTTATATGCCCTGTCTACCACCGACTTGGTATAACCCCCTGGCCAAAAACCGTGCTTTTAAACCCAAAGCCTTCATAATCGGTATCCACTGAACATATTTGCCTGACCCTCTGGAATTGGGCTACAGGTATATTGTTGATGGTGTGGCTAGGGTGACAGCTGTGGGCATGCAAAAAGGAATTCTTGGAAAAAGGCTTTCTATATAGATTGGTAATAATAGTACCATCTATAGCCTTAGTTACATTCACATCCAAGAAATTGATAATAAACAAATCCAATTTCCCAGTAAACTTAATGCCATATTTATTGTTGTTTAAATATTGCATGAACCCATGCCACTCAGCTGCATCTCCCTGCCACACCACCCAGCAATCGTCAAGGTATCTGCGCCACATGATAAGCTGGGATGTAAAATTATGAGTTGAAGTATAAATATACTGAGCTTCAAAATACCCTATAAAAAGGTCGTCATAAATGGGGGCAAATGTTGCCCCCATCGCCGTACCTTTCATCTGCAGATACCATTGATTTTTTAACATAAAAGCATTATGTTCCAAAACCAATTGCAATAAGGACAACAAAAAAGCCATCTCTGGTTCCATGATAGTATCTGACTGCTGCATCCAATAAAGAACAGTCCTCATACCCCCTGATGTGGGATACTTGTATATAAAGACTGCACATCCAGTGTCCCTAGATGTGCTGTAATTAGAACCTGTAAGTTGTCCATTAGTTGAAAAATTGCTTACTGTCTCTTATCCTAGCCCTTATCAAGGAAAGAAGAGATTTCAACTTAAATTTGAGATACTCAGACAGGGGTTCAATCAATGATCCCCTGCCTGCCACTATAGGCCTACCTGGGGGGAGGGGGTCTAATAATGTTTTGTGAATCTTTGGAACCAGGTAAAAATATTGAAAAAATGGTGAATCCACTGTTAATTGTGATACCAAGGAAGCAAATATAACACTTTGTTCTTTAACCCTGGTCAAAAATTCATCTATCTCACCTTTAAACTCCATGGTGGGATCCAGTGGTAAAGAACAATACGAAATAGGATCAGACACCTGCCTATATGCTTCTAACTCATACTTTGTTTTATCCCAAATAACTATAGCCTCTCCCTTATCTGCCCCTGTTATAACTGTATCATGTTTTGGCTATCCTTACCATTAGAAGTATTGTAATCCTTAGTATTATTTATTATTTATTTTTAAGTATGAAGTTGATATATGTAAATCTGATATGTTTCTGGGTATTTTTTATTTTTGTATATTTTTTGTGTATTGGTTTTTGTATATTTGTATTTTTGGTAATCCAGCAATTTTGTTGGAATTATAATAAGGCATAGTGTGGGGTGGGACATTTGCACATTCCTATTTTGTTTAAATGTAGGCAGGATATGTATTTAACATGCCCGCTATATTGTTTATAAGATAATGATGTGCAGGTCTCTTTAAATGTTTTTTAAATGCTGCTACATAAACTGTGGCTTACTGCTGATTAAGACACACACTGATGACGCTTTTGTGCGAAACCGGTCTGTCCTGCAGACTGTGCTTGGAATAAATTCTACATTTGCTAACCTGGCATTTTTTTATGTTCTGAGTGCTGGAATATTTTGGTGTTTTTGATACTTTTGGTTTTCCGAGCACCAGATGATATTGTATCGTGCACCAACATTTCTGCAGGGGATGGGTAAGCACCCCCTGCACCCCCCACACCCCCACTACATAAATATGCCAACTCCAAGATCCCACTACAGTGAGAAAAAGGGAAATCTCCCATTCTATGCTGTATGTAGATCTCTGTTCAGAATTTCAAAGTTCTAAAACTTCAATCATATGGTCTCGACCATATGAAATTCAAGGTTTTAGGATTTTGAGATTCTGAAGGGAACCCATATGTGTGTGTGTGTATATATATATATATATATATATATATACATATATATATATATGTGTGTGTGTGTGTGTGTGTATACACATACACAGATATATATATATATATATATATATATATATATATAAATATATATAAATATATATATATATATATATATATATATATATATATATATATATATATATACAGCCCAACAAAGTGGGGGGATAAAGGGCAAACAATAGTGACATGTTTGAAATATGGCTGTCATACACGTAGAAGTCTGCTAGAGTGGAATGGTTTGCTTTAACATATAATTCCAGATAGATTCCAGGTCCGAAACACAAATGAATGTCATTATTTACTCATGTCAATGCTCACATCATCCCAGTGGTTTGTCAGAAATTCACACCTGTTATGGGCAACAGACCAAACTGGTGAGTCACGTGTCTGGACAGTGCCTAGACATCTGGACAGTGGAGAGGTATGACCGCAGTTATGTAACAGAATAGAAAAACACCTGACAGCTGCCAACCATGTTTCCAGCACCTTCTGAACCACAGTAAGGCCAACACAGCACTACCCCAAATCAGCTTTGGGAAATTACCCATGTATATCCAAATATATCTTGCACTACAGGGATGGGACTGTAGGGAATAGCAGGTATTGGTGCAAAAATGTCCACCCAAACCCATTTGCACCACAGTCAAAGCAACATACCAGTACCCTAAATGAACCCTAGAGTAGAACGCTGTTTGAACAAATATATCCTGTTTGCCAGTCTCACACCACACGGACATATAATGGCCCAACTCACAGTCTAGTGGGAATCATGAGGTGTTACAGGACATTTCTCAGTCTGCCCCTACAAACATATACACCTGATAAACCACTGGCAACCATAGCAGCATGCACAGTCAGACAGAAAAAGGATCTATGACACTCACATCTGCTACTCTCCCTACTCAGCGCAGAAAACATTTACAAAACACATTCTTGGCAGTCTGTTAACAAAGGCCAGACATACATAACTCAAAACTGCACAGATTTCCACAGAATATCTAGGGTGTGGGACCATATTCATGGCCATTGTTGCATACCACTTCCAGGAGTCTGCTAAGTCACTGGGATGTCACCTGGAGTGCAGTCACTAAATAATGATATGCCATATCTCTGAACCCCTTACTGCAAGATAGCTGGACAAAGCATGACATACTTTGGGGGCAGGGGGCTGGAAAGAGGGACATATCTTGCATAATGGTGTTACAGACTGAAACAGTTGCTGGTGTTACAGGCTTTATTATAATATAACATCCCTGAAGGATATGATGTCTGAAACACCAATGGATGTCAACATTTACTGACTACAATCCTCACATTATCCTACTGATTTCGCAAAAAATAGATGTTGTCTGAGGAACAGACCAAACATAAAAGGCAAACCTCTGGGCAGTCTGTGGACATCAGGACAGCCGAGAGATATGTCAGAGACATATCACTGTCAGACGTGAAGTGGCACAGAAAATGCATGTCTGGATAAACCCTGTTAATCTATCCACCCGCTATGTGTATACAATACTTGCTTACAATCTGTACCCAATTCTGGAGCTTTGTCTCCCATGTTGTTTTGCTGTCTCCACATGTCCTGTCCTGAGAGGTGTTCCCACCTACTGTAGCCTCCACACCTCCATAATGTCCTCCATACAGACAAGGAAAAGGGACAAGGCCCACATGAAGTATGTAATTATAGCACTGTGTTGCTATGGCATTGGCTAACGGAAAGACAACACAGCTGTTCTGGATGCAAGTAGCAAGCGTGACACACTGATTGGTACAAAGGCCATCACCTGCTCATGAGCAGTACCTACAAAAGTCAAGCTGATTCCTATGCAACACAGGTCTCAACCCATCTACGCAAAGACAGACTTTGACTACACAAACCTAACCATTTGCCTTGCTGTGAGAAAACACTTCAGCACTATAAGAGGTATGTCAATCATGTAAGCTTGTAATGGTATGCAGAAGGGGGGATGCGATAATGTCAAATGGGACATTAAACCCTAGGCCGCAATAAGACCTGCTGGACTCGCATGCTGCTGTCTAGCACTTATTACCATTCCCGCTTGCCCTGTCTGCATTGACATGGAGCACATCTCTGGCCCCTGAGTCACCCCAGCAAAGGTCAGCTCATGTATGAGTACTACTGGAGTGTCTGTTGTCCAATGCTAAGTACGTCACTTTTAGGCCAGCTACCTGGGATGTTGTAATTATTCATATGTTACCTGTGAATGTTACTTGGATACATATGCTTGTCTTACAAATGTAAGAGACTTGTATAAGGTATGTGCATAGTACAAAACAGGTGCAGATGTGTGTGTTGAACTGTATGTGATATACTGAGCCCATGCCTGACAACTGTCCAGAGTTTTGCAGACTGACCACATGTCTGCCTCATATTTGTAGTTAGTGCCTCATATAGTTGTGTATTGTTTGGCACATTACTGACAACCCATTAAAGACTGAAGTCATAACATATTAGCATACCTTTGATTGTCAGATGTCATATCCTGCAGAGTAGACCTGTGAATGCAGCACAGTCTTTGCAGGCAACTAAGTGTGTTTCAGCTAGATTCATAAAGTGACACTATTTACTGGCCTTTGCCCACCAATGATGTGTGCCTTTGTGCAGATGTCTTGCTCTAACAGGAGCTAGGTGTCTTACTATGAAACCCATGTCAATGCAAGTGCACATTGTCCTGTAGGATGCTGCCATTTGTGCAGCCATTGATGCTGTGGAGAGCACACCAACCTTGCCAGGTCACTCATCCCATCATATATTTAGACCCCAAATGGAGGCCTGCAAAGCCACAGGAGGTTGAGTGCTGAACATTAGCATACACATACACACCTCCAGGCTGGCCAGACAGTATGACACATGGGAGACATCCTGATTGCAGTTAGCTGACAAAACACCTACTCAAATCATAGCTTGCTACAGGCCTCCAACCATGACTATGTACACCCACCACACCTGTTGGGACCTGCTGGAATCCGTCATGATTCAGTCGATTACCCTGGTCCTAGGTGACTTCAAATACCCAATCACAGTGTGCATGACCTATGCTACCTGAACATGAATGCACATAGATTCCTCAGCTTTGTCAATGGCAATCCAGTGGATCAGCAGGTCAACACTCCTACGATAGGTGGAAATATCCTGTACCTGGTCCTAACCAACATGTGTAGCCACTGTAGCACTCCTACAATGCCATCCACCTTGGTAATATCTGCTCACATAGCCATCACTGTGCAGGTCACCATCTCTCCTGCACCCTGTTTTCAGTGCCAAACAGAATTAACTGTACACAAATGACTATAACTCCCCTCAGAGCTGGTAGAAGTAGCTGTACAGCCAATGTCCCAATTATTAGAACTAGCAGCAGTGTCCAGGTCCACGATACAATACTATGTCGGCACCTACATAGCTCTATGGACTCAGCAATCCCTGACAAGACAGCATCACTTCCCTAAAGGTAGGGTAAATGCCTGTGGTGGACAGCAGCAATACACGAATTCCATGATAAGTGGAAATGATTGCTGGATGGTCCAAGGTGGAACAGGTGCCTCATTGGAAGCAATGTCACCTTGGCCTCCACAAGCAAATAAGGTCACAGGTGATTTTTCTAAGGCTGTTTTTGAGTGCAAATTGGACACATCCACCAAGGGCAATCACTAGGCCTTCCACACATGTCTGCAATTCCAGAGGCAACACACCAATCTGCTCTATAGTGGTGGTCAATAACACACCATACACATATGGCATAGCTATAGGCAACCAGCTGCAGACAGGTGAAGTGTAAACATCAACCCTCTGACCCCCCCCCCATTGGTACACATGTGCATGCACAGAACCTGCCCCCTCCCCTCATCATCAGGAAGTAGGTCCATAATGCCCTCTCAAAGGCAACGCCCACAGATCTTCATAGGCCTGATACCATCCCTGGCTGCTTCCTACATGAATACAGGTATGGGCTCTCAGATCCATTCCACATTGTAGTCAAACACAGTCTGAACACCGGTGTCATGTCATCCGCACAGAGGCAACCACTGTCATCCCTATACACAAAGGTGGAGAAATCCACCGACCCAAGAAATCATATGCACATCAGCCTAACTAGCCTGGTCTGCAAGGGCATGGTAAGCAATGTCAAGGACATTATGAACAGGGACATTGGCAACATCAAAATGCCTGAGCCCACACAGCATGGTATTGTCAAAGGGAGATCAGGCCTATTAAACCTGGTTGACCTCTCTGAAGTGGTCAACACACACAAGGACGAGGGGCAGATGGTGAACAATACCTATCTTCACCTAGCCCAATTCTCTCACAATAATCCCCAGGCAGCCAGGATACATTTGGGAAGCTAACTGGCCCAATGATAGTACCCACTCAGTCAAAGTAGTGGAACCCACCTCTAGCAGTAGAGTCTTCCAAAGTGGTGTACCCAAAGGATCAGTCTGGCTGCCTCTACTGTTTGAGATATATATATCTGAGGTACAGGACAAAAGCAGTAGTCTGTTGCTGACCAGGTGTACAGATGCTTGCAAGCTGGCCAATGTCTTACATTCCCCTACTGATGTGAGCATCCCCCAAGAGGCATTCACCCAATTAATGACTGGTGCAAGAAGCATCACCACAGAATGAATGCCAGGAGAGGCATCATTCTCCCTGCTGTGGCAGATGTCATCCGCACTAAGTATGACAGTAATAATGTACTGAGCATGCAATCAGGTGTGAGGGAATTGTGCACCAAGGTTGGTAGCAACCTAACAGTTATCCACCATGTGGGCACCATTGTACAGAAGGCTGTCTACATGGCCCACTTCACAAATATGGGTATGTCATCCAAGAACTGGGAGGCCAAAACATTCCTGTATTCCACCCTTATCAGACACATTGCAAAGTACAATGGTTCCTTTGGAATGTACCTTGCCAAGCAAATGCAGCAGTTTCAGAGACCACAGAGGTTCCTTGACCAGGCAATTCCAGGGTCTGCAACACCTATCCTATACAGGTAGTCTCTAAGTCCTGTCCCAGTATTCAGTTTCATGCAGACTGATAATAGGTGACCTGTGTCTGGCATACAAGGCCATGTCCAAACCAGCCTTGAAAGTGTTTCTGAATATCTGTAAAACAATTTGCACTCATGCATCATGCACACATGGCCCTCACCTGGTCTGTGACATGTATAGTACTTAGTGGGATAGTGTGGTGTCCCACACAATACACTGCCTGTAAAATACTCTCCCTCCCCATGTCTAGCAGTGTACATGTATAGCCCTCTGGAAGGGGAAGCTGGATGACTGCATGGGAAATGGATGAGACACCCCTGTGATCCTGCATGTGTTCCAGATGGACAGGGGAAACAGGTGCTGGCTTGGAAGGGGCATGGGTGAAAGTCTGGGCCAGGCTTATGAGGCATCAGGGCCAATAGCCTGGTATCATCCTATTAAGTTATGCACCTAGTACTTTACATGTGTCCTGTATGTATTGCAGACTGTCCTGCAATGTTGTCTTAAATGAATCCATGTGAGTCTGACTTTTGTATGTACTGCAGTGATAGTGTATAGTCCTGTCCCCTCATCAGTTAGCATCACATATTGTTACACCTTGTCAGTGTGTATGGTCTGTATAGAAGTAAGTCAGCTCTTGCAGTACATGCATATGCACTTGGTGACACTGTATAGATCACTCCAGTAGCCTTGGTCTTGGCCAAAATTACCATTCTGCTACTAGGCCCATCCCACAGTAGGATTTGTCACCCTTTGTTGTGGGCCAGACAGTAGCAGTGATAGAGATGGATTGCAGCAGGAAGAACTGTGAAAAGAATGATTGGCAATAATATCACAGGAATGTTCCTTATCAGGGGACACAGACAACATATAGGTTGCAAACATGTGGATATCTCATGTACAACTGTACAGCTGACTGGTATGGGCTGTATGGATTTACATGGTGCATGTGAGGCAGACGCTATTAACAGGATAGTTAAAGTAATGTCATGGGTAAGGAGTCAACAGGCCTTAAAATGGTATAACCTAAACACACAACAGCCACAGGGGATAAGCTTCACACACTACTATAGTTGTCGGTATTGAGATTAAAACACCTACCTATCAAACTATTTCCACTACAGTATTACACAGTTATTACACACACCCCAGAGCTTAGAGGTCTGGCAAGTGTATACAGGTACATCTAGGATGAATGACATGAGAATGTATTGGATGGTACATGCCTCAAAATGGTATAACCCACACCCCCAGAGGATATGATTCTCACCCAAACACATGCACACACTGATGTGAGACACACACACACACACACACACACACACACACACACACACACACACACACACACACACACACACACACACACACACACACACACGAACACTTGCTACAACTGAGTGTAGAACCCCTGCCTATCTAGTTATCTGTATTATACTATTATGTGGTTATTACACACAACACAGAGCTTATATGGCTGAGTGCTGTCCAAAGGTACTTCTAAGGGCAATGATATCAGCAGGACTGCTAAAGTAGGGCACTGGTAAGTGTTGTGGGTGGGAACTTCCTCAAAATACTTCATCCTACTAACATACACACTTACAAACTCTTGCACATACAATTACACACACATATTTGCCAGACCTGAGAGTAGAACCGCTGCCTATCTAGTTATTTGTACTATAGTGTTACTCAGTTATTGCACATGCTACAGAGCTTACAGGGCTGACAAGTGCCCAAAGATGGTTCAAAAGGGAATGACATCAGAAGGACTGCTAAAGTAGGGCACTGGGTTGGAAAGTCCTCAAAATACTTCATCCTACAAGCATAGACACTTATAGTTATATACACACACACACACACACACACACACACACACACACACACACACACACACACACACACACACACACACACACATGCCTGATCTGAGAGTAGAACCCCTGCCTATCTAGTTGTTTGTACTACAGTGTTACCCAGTTATTGCATGCACTACAGAGCTTACTAGGCTGCCAACTGCCCAAAGGTGCTTTGAAGGGGAATGACATCAGCAGGACTGCTAAAGTAGGGCACTGGGAAGTGTTGTGGGTGGGAAGGTCCTCAAAATACATTATCCTATAAACATACGTAATTACACACACATTTGCTAGAACTGGGAATGGAACCCCTGCCAATCTAGTTGTTTGTACTATACTGTTACATAGTTATTACATGTGCCACAGAGATTAAAGGTCTGGGACTGTGCAAAGGTACTTCTAAGGGGAATGACATCAGCAGGCCTGCTAAAGTCGTGTACTGGGAAGTGTAGTGGGTGGGAATGGCCTAAAACTGTTTCAACTACAAACAAACTCACACTTCCTCATTCTGTCACACACACACTCTCATACACATACTTACATTTTCCAGGACTGAGATTAGAATCCCTATGTATCTAGTTATTTGTACTATTGTGTTTTGCAGTTATCACATATGCTATAGAGCGTATAGGGCTGATAGGAGTCCAATGGTACTTCTAAGGTAAATGACAGCAGCAGATCTTGTGAAGCAGGGCAATGGGAAGTGTACTGAGTAGGAGCAGTCTCCTAATGCTTAGACCTATGGACACACACACACACACACACACACACACACACACACACACACACACACACACACACACACACACACACACACATACACATACACACACATACACACACATACACACACACATACACACACAGGCAGGTGATGTGATATTATAACCCCCACTTCAGTACTGTTACACAATGACTTGACTTTTATGTTGGCAAGTGTGACTGGGTACAACTGGTATGCCAATGTCCACAGCAGGACATCATTCTATGCCATTCAGGGTATCTGTGTGTTTGACTCACTCTGTGTGTGTCCCCCTGTGTCTCTCTCTTTATCACTGTCTGTGTTTCACTAACCCACATCTATGTATGTGTATGCTTGACATAGTTATTTGTTGCCCAAATATATGTCTGTGTACCACACACAATGGATGCAGATATATCACATATGGGCCAACTACAGCTAGCTGAGGATAATCCTGTCTGATGGGTGTGTGTGGGGACAGTTAAGGTGTATATAGATGTCTGTATGCACAGACATATATATGCAATACAGTCATATACTCTGATGTGGGTAGCAGCATGCCTAGTGTGACCTTCTGTAGTGAGAGTGGGACTCCATTCCAGAAATAAGTGTACTCCAGTCCGGGGTTTTGTGTGCTACAGCCATACCTCCCAGGAGTAAACATGTTTTTCCTACGAGTACTTTTTTTTTTAGCAGACATTTTCAAACATATTTGTAGCCTGACACTGCAATGTATTGTGTCATTACCTAGTGACAAACATCATCAGATCATCACAGTACTTTACCAGAGGAATACAAGATGTATGATGCACAGACCAATATTATGAGCCCAGCTATGTGCATTCTTGCTTAACAAGGCAAGTTGTGAGGTGTGGCTACCACCAGTTGACTGATGACACTGTGTAAACTGTTCAGTAACTTGGTGATATATTGGCTGGGGATATCCTGCTTGTGTGGTGTCTTTCTTACCTAAGATGTCATATCCTAGTGTGGCCATACCTCTCAGCTGTACATTTTATGGCAGATTGTCCAGGTGTTTGCCTAGAGGTTTCATCCAGTCTACATAAACTTGTGTTTTTATGGCAAGTTAATTGCATATAATTGAAGACTGATGTTACAAAATAATGACATACATTACTGTTTCAGACTACATAACCTTCAGACAATTCCAGCTAATGCAAAACTCTCATCCTAAGAACTTTGTCAGTATATAAGGGCAATATTTACAACAAATGCCTATCATTGTGCCTTTGTCCCACTTTTATTCCTGACCTTATCCGAATGTCTTGCTGTCAGAGGTTGGGAGGTATGGGCGTGGATACAGAGTACATTGTACTCTGCAGATATGTCCATTATATGTGTAGTACATTCCACATAGCACTGTGATTTCCAGGTAAGTCAGTGGAAGAGCAGTAGGTGTAGTTGACATGCATAATAGTTGGCACTGCAGTTATCTGCACATGGCCTTGTCAAAGACAACACTGTACCTAGGCCACTACAACACAACAGCCAGGAGTAAGTGCTGGCCAGATCCTGACAGTATTAACCACACATACACATAGCTCATTGGCCACTGCATATTGTGGACATGCAACAAGTTTTCATGTGAATTGGAATGACCCTGGCAATGTGTGCTCTGCTGTTATTTCCCTGCAAATATACACATTACTGCATTTCTGTGGGAATATTGAGGGGGCACACCTGTCAACTGTACACATTTGAGCAGACTGTGCTGTTATTTGCTATATATTTTGGTTCCATTTAGCATACTATTGTGCCATGTCTGGGGACTAGAGGCATATCACTAAAGACCACAGGTCAGATTGTAATGGCATACATTTGAGTTTCAGACTTCTTACCCTTCGGAGCCTTACTGCAACTGCAAGACCTGCTGTGCTATCACTGTGTAAATAAGTAGGGAGTTAATTTGACATTGTCACCATTTGTGGGCCTTTGCCAGACTTTTCTTTATGGTTTACTACAGATGACTTGCTGGGTGAGGCTGAGGGGTGATTATGGGATCCCCATAGTGACATCCATGTCTGTGACCAATGATCACCCAGTTAGTTGGTCCCCCACATATACTGCAGTGGCATTTGCCACCTTGAGTACTACTGCATAGTGTGGGGAGATCAGTATCGGGCAGACATTTCCTGGTGTTCCACATAGCTGTCAGTTGTCTGCTGCTATCCGAATAGGGCATCCCATTATCTTGCATGCATGCAGCAATACCATAGATATGCTACCAAAACATACTGATACATTCATTTGTTGTTAAGAAGACTGACTTACCTTGTGCCTGTGGCAGTTGTGTGGATGGTGCTTGAGACCTGCCTATGTCAGATGCATGCAGTACACTGCCTATACATGGTAATTTACAGGTAGTGTGATGTGTGTGTCATTCATTTTACTGTGTGTGTGAGTCAGAGAGAGGAGTCAGTCCCTGGATGCCTACAGTGTCAGTGTGTGTGCTATGTGTTGTGTCTTTGCCAAGGCCAGGCCAGGCCATAATGGGCATGCCTCCATCTGCCTACAGGGGCTGGCTCAGGGGTTCCTCCAAGTCCCTCTCTGCCTGTGGAGACCTTGGCAATGGTGGCAGGTTGTGTGGCCCTTCCCTGTACTGTTCTTGCTGCAGCTGTTTCCACAGGATCATATTATATAGCATGGCACATACTATGAACATGTGTGCACATTTGACTGGAGAGTACTGCAAAGCTCCATCAGATATGTCAAGGCAGTGTACCCGTGGCTTGAGCATCCAGAACACATGCTCTATAATGATCCTGGTTTGTGAGTGTGCCTCATTATGGCATTCTTGAGTGGGTGTGTGTGGGTTTCGGATAGGTGTTATCATCCACAGCTCCACTGCATAGCCAGCATCCCCCACCAGATGGCCATACAGGATGTTCCACCTGGCATATCCCTGATACAGCTGTGAGGAATGCCAGATGTGGGAGTTGTGATAGCTTCCAGGGCTGTCAGCACACACATTCATGATAATGCCCTGGGCATTGCACATGACCTGGCAGTTGATGGAGGGGAAGCCCTTGCGGTTTATGTAGACCCTACCCTGCTCACTTGGTGGTGCTTTGATGTGGATGTGCATGCAGTCTATAGCACCCACTACTTCTGGGTATTCTTCTACATGGGAGAAGAGGTGCATATTGCTGGTCAACTCTTCTTGGGTGCTGGGGAAGTAAATGTGCTCACAGGCATGTGGTAGCATGGCATCCAGGAACTGGTGGTATACCCTGGATGCAGTTGCCTGTGAGACCCCCATGATGTCCCCAGTAGGTCTTTGGAAAGTACCTGTAGCTAGTATTCTTAAGGCTACACATACCTTGGTATCCACTGGGATGGGTTCCTCTCTGTTGGATCTGAGTCTGAGTTGAGGCCGGCAGAGTTCGATGATTTGCTGAAGTATGTCTCTGTCCACCCTGTAGTGCTCTACTATCCCCAGATCATGTAGCCCCTGGTTATCCTGGGTCTGAAGACTCTTCTCCTCTTCTTCAGTCGGGGGTGGTTGCCAGCATTATCCTCCTCACCACCGTCAGCCTCCAGCACATACTGATATATCAAAGCAACAGCAGCCCCTAACATTTTATAGGTTAAAATTCTCCCGAGTGTGTACACCAATGGTGCAGAGTTTGTGGGAAAAAACAGACTGAAAGGTGTTAGTTTATACTGTTGTGCTGCAAATGCTGCCTGTATGATTGGCTGGCTATGATACATTCCACCTGCCTGCTATTTTATTTGTACTTGATTGCTTTTATTCTGCTATTTCCCCTTTTTTTCCCTTCTCATTTCTGCCCTTAAGCCCCGAGGCACGCCACACAAACCCAGTGCCCAAATGTAAACAGTTCTGCTATTTCCTTGTTTTTTTTTTTTTTTTTTTTTTTTATTTAGACCCAGTGTGCGCCACGCAAACCCATTTAGCTAAGGTAAAGAATGAGAACTGGCCCTCCTCTGGACACAGTCATGCTCTTCATTTCATGGAATAAATCAAAACAGCTTCAGACACACACCCTTGCTTAGCTGTGCTTAGCTAACCTGAAATGGGAGCCCTTTTCATGTCAGCTGCTTCTCCTGTTTACACCACTGCCTTATAGTTCCTACATGGTTAGGTGCAGTCAAAGAATGGCCTCTCATTTAGTGATTCAGTAAAATTTGCTCATTTGCATACCCCACTGCCTTAGTCCCTGGTTACACCACTACACCACAGCCTTCCTCCTTAGCAACCAGTATTACCTGTTATTGGTTTAATTCTGCATGCCATAGACCATAATGGCAAAATGCAGATTTCACTTAAAATTGTCTTTTCACATTTTGTTTTATTTTTGGCACAATCTCATTTGCATGCCACTGCCCTATGTTGATATGGCCAAAATCAGCTGCCCCACCCCCAAAAAAAATATTTTTATAATTTTGCAACACTTATCCATGCCAATGGCCATATATTTGGCCATTGGCATGTCTAAGGATTATAATACATGCTTTACTTTGAGCTGTTATGCCTCCATTTTGATTTTTGCATATATTTCTGCACTTCACACTGTTCTTGCATGGATGCTTGCCTGCTTACTGAATCACTAATTCACCTCATTTACATGTTTTTCACCAGCAAATGAGGTAATTAGCATTATTCAGTGGTGTCCATGCAAGAATAGTGTTGGCAGGCTCATGCATGCTTCCAGCCTTGTTTACGGGATCGCTTGGTGGCTATATTCTGTGCAGGAGCTACTACATTATTCCTGCATGGAGAAAACAGCTTACTGAATCCCAGGGCCCATCTAATTCATATATGGTAGCTCAGATGGATGTAAAAGATCTCATGGCACCTATAGAAGAGAGTAGGAGTCCTTTATTTTAAGCATATTTAGAGTATTTACACAACATATTTATACTATTTATAATATTAGATACATTATATTTTTCAGTATATACATTTCAATCTTCTATTTATACAGAAGTTCAAGATTCTAGTTACATTTTTGACCCACTCTCCATTTTCCAAACTAAAATCTTATTTTGCCAGCATTGCTGCCAAGTCCCACTTCCTGTTAAACATTATTTCTGTCACTCTGATTTCATACAGTCTATAACACATTAAACATTTATCCATCTTATTTTATATTCCTTGTTTCTATTTTCATAAATATATTCAATCACATCCACATTTACATCATCCACAGCCTTTATATCAAGCATTTTAAATCACCTACTTTTTTCTGTAACTTCAGAAATCAATTACATTTCAGAAATACATGTTCTGCTGTTCATTTTTTTACCATAATTACATATTACTTTTTATAATTCATACTGACTTTTACTGGTAATTGATTTGTAGTCAATATCCACAAAAATCCTTGGCATTCTACCATATTTTTAACACTTTCTGTTCTTGCTTTTATAGCGTTGAGTCTCATTCTGTGAATCTCTTCAAGGCTATTCATAATACTTAAATATTTTATACCATATGTTTTCATATTCAATTTAATCTATCTTATCTATAATATCCTTTCCTGATTAAGTTGCATTCCAGTGCTTATGAACTCTCTTCCTCATCTAAAACTTAGTACTAGCTTCCATTCTTTCTCATTTTTGTTTTAATATTCTAGTAACTCATCATTATTTTTTAACCTTTTAAGGACTTTATACAGGTTTAGTGAAGCTGCATATACCACAGGGTTGATTAGTCCTATTCCTCCTTCTCTCCCAACATATAAAAGCCCCTCATTTAACAGGGATAAGGGTGGAACCCCATATAAATAAAAATTCAATAGTACTGATCTTTCATATTTTGATGGTAAACCAAATACACTAGTTAAGTATGCCATTTTTGCCATTAATATTGCATTTATTAAATAAAACTTAAATAATAACCTAAATGTTCTCCAAATCACATATGAACATTTCATTTTCTGCATCATTTTTTCCATTGTAAATCTTACTTCTTATTCTCCAGTGTGCATGCCCAAAACATTTTTCTTCCACATTGAATTTCTTTCTCCTCTTTACATTATACCCCAAACCTTTACTCTTCATTTAAATATAAACCTATGGTATTTAAACATTCATTTAAATAGTTCAATAATTTTATCATTCTTTTCACATTTTATGTAATATGTTGGCATAGGCTAACATAATAGATAATTTAATATGCTCCTTAGTATCATGCTTTACATCTTGATTATACAAGTTAATATCACATTCATTACCGGCACAAAAATGAAGCTTCTTCATGGACACCCTTGTATTGTACTTCTCTTAATATTTATCTCCTGACTTAAACAATGATTTAACAAGCCTTTATTGTTATAGTCATAGGCAGTAGTACATACTTTTTTACCTTCTTACTAATATTGTAAGACAAATATTTCCCATAATATTTCATGTTATATAGAATTAAATGCCTTTCTCAGGTCACCTATCATTTTCATGTGTTCTTTCCTGTATATGCAATCAACTAATTCTCTAACCATTAGTAGTAACTCCTGACTTACTTTCACATTGCCATTACACACACACACACACACACACACACACACACACACACACACACACACACACACACACACGTCATTTCTTCTGTTATGAATTTTACCATCCATTCTTTTCTGTAACATTTTCATAAAAAAATTTAGTCTGTCTAAAACCACCTGTCTCCAATTCTATATTTCCTTTCTATCACCTTTTTTACATACAAATGTTAAAATACCACTGTATAATTATTTATATTTAAATCTTTCTAACCATTCATTCAATACTTCCAAAAAACTTTTTTGCCAGAATATATCTTTATACCTTTGATATTCTATTCCATCAGGTCCTCCTGCTATTTTTATATTGACTGATGCTAATCTGTCCATTTCTTCTAAATGTATTTCCATCTAATTTCTTATTATTATATTCTGAAAGCATATTGACCTTTGACTGCTTCTTTCTCTCTCTAAAAATTTCTTTTACATACTCTACCTCTATTTCTATTATTTTTTTACTCTGTATTCCCTGCTACATCTTTTGTTTCTCTCATTATACTAGTATACTCCTTAACTATTTTAATTAAACATGGAACCATTTATTCTTTGCAAAAAATCTTTTTATATAATGTGTTTAATTTTTTCTTGATTCATCTTCTATTTCTTTAATAAAATGCTCTCTAATTTCTTTCTGTCTGTTATTAAATGCCTTGTTACTTGTCATAATCTTTTTCCATCCTGTTACCTAATTGTGACTCTATGTAACATTTCTTATTTTACTTTAAAGACTATTTACCATTCAGACCGATTTTTATAGAGCTCTTTCATACTGAGGTGATCATTCCAAAGATGCATTACTATCATATTTCCTTTATATCCCATTTTTTTAATTAATTCTTTAGTCCTTTTCCTATTTTTATATATTTTTTGCTTAATCTGGAACCAACAGTAACATGATCTGAAATTCCTGTATTACAACTTCTGTTGCCTCTATCCCTGAGCGTATCAAGAAATGTTTTATGCTCTCTTCTGTGTAGATCTAATAGGTCTCCATATACTAAATTTGCCATATCTAATTACCTCTAACATTTTAGCAATATCCCCACCCTTTCTCAAATCACAATTAAAATTCAGTACAATATCCATGTTTACGATGCAATTTAAAACTTTTTGCACCATTTGTTTCTTCTAACATATGTATAAGGAACAATAATTCTAAGTACCCATTACCAACTTACATCTACAATTGTTGATCTACCCATTATAACTAAAATCACATCAAATATTTTAACTGACTCTTGGTATAAAATACATATGCTCGTACAAGTTTCCCTTCCCAAATTCCATATTACATTATCCCCCATAATCTTTGTACTCATTAATCTTCATTTAAAAACAATGTCTTCTGAAAAAATTATGTCTATCAAGTCTTTTACACCATTCCAAAATACCTAATCTTCTAATCAAGCCTTTCATGCTATTTACATTTGCAGCTAATATTCTGCAGTTATCCTTTTCTTTAAATATTCTTGCTAAATATTATTTTTACTGTATTCATAATTTTCCTTTTTTCTTTTGTATTGATTTCTATATCTTTTCTTTACACCTCTCACCCTTTTACTAATCTTTTTTTATTTTCCTTTACTGCATTTCATTGTACATCTTCACTTATTTCTGAACCTTTCTCTTTTTCTTTATTAGGTTCTTTTATTTTCTCCATTTTTATCCTTATCCCCCATTATTTCTTCTGTGTGTTGGCTCTTGCTCTTTTTCTTTTGGTTAATGTCTAATTCCCCTTCTACAAAATCTGTATTTACAATCCATCCACATGTGACCAGTTTTTTCATCTATAACATTTTAAATCATATATTTTGCATTGTGCCCCATTTCTCTACATATATAACATTTTCTTTTACCACAGAAAGTATTTGTTTGACCCCAATATTTCACAACAACTTTGTCTCAGACACTTATAATACTATGCATATGTAGAATATTTTCATTCTCCATTTTCAACACTACATTATTCCCATTCCCGTCCATTAGTCTATATTATTAAAACTTTAGAAATGTCCATAAAATGTCTACATTTTTCTTAACTGACTTTTCAATGTCTTTTTCCACTTCCATTCTAAATTTAATATGTATTATTTGTTACTCTACCGAATGCTTTAAACATGTACCTGTTCCACGAATGCAATCTTTTGTTCATACTTTCCTGCAAAATTTTATATCATGTAACCAGTCTCAAAGGTGACAAAAATGATATCACAGAAAGTTTCCTAATTAATGTAAATAAAATCTCTTACCTAAGATGCCTTTATCTTTCACAAACATTATACCTGTCCACTCCTCCTCTTTAATGGAAATTTTAACAGTAAAGTTTTTTCATCCAGATCCCTGTGTTACTCATATCAACCTTTTTCTTTTCTTCCTCTTACCATTTTTGCATATGATTTTTTTCTTCTCTTTATCTTGAATTTTCTTCATAATTTCACACCACGAAGTTTCTCTCCTATTCTCAGGTTCACTAGAATTAAGCATATCCATTAGTAAATCATCCTGCAACTCCACGATTGGAGAGTTATAATGGCACATCCATGTGATGATTCCTCCAAACACTGTTGAAACAAATCCTCTGAGTCAGCAAAAGTCTTGACTGCCTTTCCTTCCTTATATTCCTTTCTTCCGCTCTATTAACACAAAAAGACTTGACAGTTTTCTCACACCAAGGTTGCCGTAACATCCAGAAACTCAACAAAATGCTTAACTACCTTCTCTTCTGACCTACTGCAGCACAAATCCAAATTAGAAGGCTCACCTGCCTTTTCTCTCCTGCAGACTTTGACACACCATCCTTAACTGAAGGCTTGACTGCTTTCATAAGAGGGCCACTACAACAGTGAATCTTCTGTTGCTCCCTTCTTCCTCCCTGCTTCTCTGAGCCACCCCTGAACTTGAAACAGAAGCAGGAAGTGTGTGATCATATTACCATTCTACTCACAACAGCAAAGTAGGGTGTATGCAAAAAGAACTTATTTACAACATATTTATATATTTACAAATATTTAAAATGTACGAATATATAGATATACAAATGTATTTATACATATTCCTAATCTCTTTTACAATCATACTAAATTTTTATCCTTTTAGAACCCCACTCCTTTTTCTGTAACCACCATCTGACTTTATGTAATAGTATTGCTAAAATTAATTTACTATTAAACATTAATTAATTTAATCCTTCATTCCATATAACCCTTATGACATAAAATAATTAATTTATTCTTTTAACATATTCTTTACTTCTATTCTTATAGTATCCATATTTACTCATATCATGTTTATTTTATCCACTTTTATATTTTCAAAAAAATCTTAATTTCCTCCATAACTCTTCTACTCTTTTACATTTCAAAAACGTGTTGCATAGTTCCTTCTTGGCAATATAAACAGACTATTACTTTTTATACAACATATTTCCTTTTACTGGCAATTTATGTATTACCAGTCTCCACAAAAAATCTTGACATTCTACATTCTGATTACAACATTTACTTCTTTTTAGTTTTAATTTTTTTCATTTGCTAGATATTGCTGTGGGTTTACACAGGAATGTTTTATTGTTGTATTCTTAAACCATACCTTTCTATCTTTTTTCTTTATCATCAATTTTTATTTTCAATAAAAATATCTTTTCTTCATAATATTTTATTTTCTCATTTATCCATACCTTTTCTTTTACTTTTTTTACACAACCCCAACATTTATTTTACTTATAGTTATACAGTTTTACTACTAATATCTCATCTTTTTCATTTATCTACTTTAACACTTTGTACAGATTTAATGAAGCAGCATATATGACTGGGTTAATTAAACCTAAACCTCCTTTATTTAGATACAAAACTCCTCTAAAACTACACATAAATTAAATGATTATCCTGCAATAAATACACTTAAGTATGCTATTTCTCCCATCAGTATTGCATTTATTAAATAAGTCTTTTTTTCTGAATAGTAATTTATATGTTCTCCAGAAAAGACAGGTTTGCTTTTTTTTCTATTTTTTCCCACTGAATTCTACTGTCATCGTTAGTCCCAAATTTTGTACCAAACACAGACATTTCATTAATTGTAAAATATATGCCCTCAATTTTCACTACATCATCTAAACATTTACTTTTCTCTTTAAAGTGTTTCCTATCATCTTTAGACAATCATTTATGCAAATTATTACTACTTTTATCCAACTTTTATTTTTTTTTGCAATTATAATGTCATTTGCATATTTTAACACCTGAAGGGTTAAGAGTTACAGTTCTTTTATTACCCACATCCATTTTGCAATTTATTCCACATACTATCACATTCATAATTAAATGTAAAGAATATACAGTTCATTGGAATCCCTGTCTAATCTACTTTTCATAGGTACCTTTTGGTTTAACTAGCCATTAGCAAGTATTTTTTTGCTTTATTACTAAATGCTGATATACATGATGTGACATCCCACCACTGGATTAGTAATCAAGGAGCTTCAATCCTCATGACTGGCAACTGTGGGGGATGTAAACTGACAGGATGACAAGGTGCACATACAGTATTTCCAAATGTAGTTATCTGCATCAAGTAAAGTTTCCCTTAAGAGCATACAGAGACCATAGTCAGTCTGGGGATGATTTCTCCCCTTTCTCCAGCTCCCCAGTAAGACTCCCCACTGGCACAGCTATAGAGTTGAGATCTTGGCTGAGTGGCCAAGCCAAGTCCTCCAGCACCCTCTCTGTCCAACCAGTGCTTCATGCCTCTGCCCAAGTAGCTGACATACACTCTCTCTTTGATGTTTGATTTATATACACAGTCACGCACACACACACACACACACACACACACACACACACACACACACACACACACACACACACACACACACACACACACACACCTAGGAAAGACTAGCACAGGTTTACTAGGTATGCACCTTTTTTCCCAGATTATAAGGTAGTTATGACTGCCACCAGCCAGCTCCTTATCAGCTACTTTAAGGCCCTTAACAAAGGGTGTCCAATCTTACTGTATAATGTTACTATTAATACAAATGGTAGTTTGACCAAGAGCAAGACTATTAGGAGTAGCCCATAGTGTCACCAAATAAATATGCAAGTACTCTCAGAACTTAAATATCTCTACAAAGATCAGCCACAATGAAAGGTTTAAATATATTTAATATTAAATAATAAAAGAATGAGAACATACTCAGTATATAATCACAGTGACATCAGAGTTCAAAATCACAGGAAATATTTAAAACATTGCAGGACAGTCTCAAATAAATAAAGAAAAAATATATAAACTAAGTTTTGCTGTATTCTTGACTATATCGAAGAGAATTATACTATAGCCTAGAAACTTGCTTAAGAGGAAGGCAGATGTGTGGTGAATGGGTCTTGTCAGGTCCAAGACAGAATACAGAATGCTGTGTCTCTCTAAGAGAAATCTCAAATTAAAATCTCAAATATTACTGCTGGGCTAGCTTGCAGAATGACATTTCTTGTCATCTGACTTCTAGTCTCCAGGCCCGAAACAGCCATTGATGTCAGCTGGTAGCATTAAATTCTACCTGTAAAAATACATAGACAAGGGCTTTTCCTCAGATCTTTGGCAGATGCTGGAAGTAATAAAACAATAAAACACTTTGAAAACAATACAAAAGGTTTCCTAGTTTTGTGTCTCCTTGCTGCATTGAAACTGAAAGATATAATCTTTCATTGCCTAGCTATAACATAATTTAATTTCAGCTATATTTCTGAAGTTTTGCGGAACTGAAGTTAACCTCCTGTGTTCCAGTTTCCATTGTTAAAATATATACATTTAAACAGTTACAATAGTGCATGTACATTTCTATTCTATTCCAGTCATGCATGCACTTTATAAAATATCTTTTCAACACACGTCTGTACAAACTTACTCTGATATATATATATGACATACAGTTCTAATACATTTGTAATTCAAGCATCTTATATGAATCATGTTGATATTCACAAATGACATATAATTATTTGCAAAATTCCAGATAGCTGGGCTGGCAGTATCCCCTTTGTCACACGTAATTTCCTAACGTTCTCACTTTTATGGGTATTAATGAAAGAATATAATATAATTTCATGCCCAATTGTATCAATTGACATTAAGTTCTTGTATTATGAATTTTACCTATTCTATTCATACATCCAATTTCTCTATCAATTCTTGACAAGCCTTCCATTTTATACTATATATACTGTCTTCCATAATTTCTATCTTAGTTTCAAATCTCTTTTGTATTTTCTTAAAAAGATCTTATTATTCAATATCATTGGTCTCCAGTTTTTAATTCTCTTCAATCTTCCTTCTTCTATATGAATATAAGTATTTGACTACATAATTCTTTATGCATAAAGCTTTCTTTCAACAATTCATTCAAAATCTTTAAAAAATATGTTTTTTTTCCAGGTCCTTAAATTTTATTAATTTGAACCTCATTTCATCTGCTCCTGCAGCCTATTCTACATTTACTTTCCTTAATACTTTATCTAGCTCATTTAAAGAAATCTCCTTTCTAATTCTTTATTATCTTTTTCTGTTAACTTTTTTATCCGTGATTTTTCACTAACTTTTCTCTTTAAACATTTCTTGTACATATTGTTTGCCTTTTACATTTTTTCTCTCATTACACTACCATCTTCCTATACTAATCCATTTAAGTAACTTGATACTGCTTCTTTTTCTTGTAAAAAAAAATCTTTGCTTATATAACAATTTCATTTTTCTTGATTTCTTTCATACCATTCTTTTTCATTGTCAAAGTACTCCCTATCAAGTTCTAAATCTTCCAATGGCAAGATCAGAGAATCCTGTTTCAACTATCTCTCCTTCTTCTTTAACAAAACATTATACTATAACATGCATTTCAGTTCTATACATACCCCTTTTGTTAGTCCGTTAATTATTGTCCCAGATTTTTAACTTATCAGATCTTATAACTTCTAATATTTTGCTTATATCATTTCCATTCTTTTTATGCTTGCTTCTTAAATCAGAATTAGTCTCATATTCTAATATTCATACTTACCACTACATAGTCTACGATCTGATGAAATAAGTTTTCCCTTTCTTTACAAATAATATAAGCATATCATTTTAAAATGATATATCTTTGTTCTTTCCATTTTAAATATGCAAAGGTTAATATTTCCATTTTTGCTAAAGTTACAGCTATCTTTACTGTATTTCTACAGAATACAGCTATTCAATAACATCTCTCATTTCCAAATTTCAGATGCATTCATCCCCATAGTTTGTAATCTTTCATTTGTTAAAAATCTTTGTCTTTTAATATATTTACATCTACATCACATGTATTACACCACTCCAAATCCCTGTTCTTACTATATTCTTCATACTATTTACATTTAGAGACAGAACTCTAAAATTTTTATTTTTTCTTTTACTTAGATTCATGGTTCAATATACTAACAGCTAATTACTAAGCTAACTTTCGTAATAGGCCATTCTAAGCTTAGCTAATTTCTCTCCCAAAGATAAAAATGAAACCCAATACCTTGTGTCTGTGAATCAAAATCCTTAAGTATTATGCCAACCCTCAGAAATAAGCTGTATATATTTTTCATCCATTTCCTTTCTTTTTTTTCTATTTTGTACTTGTCCCTTTAAATGTTCTTTTACATTGTTGCCAGTAGTTCTTTCTACTACCTCCCAATTTGTTTTAATCGCTTATTTCAGAATCTTCTATGTCTCCTTTATATTTATCATCTAATTTTTCTGTTTCTACTACTAAAATGTGTTTTATTTTCTTCACTTTTTCCTTACCCTTTTTTATTTTTGCATTCCAACCATAAATGTCCAGTTTAGTTAAATTTATAACATTTCAATTCACATATTTGCCTGTCCCATTTCCCCACAAATATAACATTTTCTTTTTTCTTAGCTTCTTATCAAATGCCAGTATTTTACCACACTCCTATTCCCCTCTACATTTATCAAGGTTAGTATATGTATATTTTTTCTCTTTCTATTTTTAACACAATATTAAAATCCAATCCACCAGTCAATAAACCCCTTTTGTCATAAACTTTTGCAATGTCCAACACTACTTTACATAGTTTTCAAATGTCCTTTCATCTCTTTCCACCTTTGTTCAAAATTGTACATGAGTTTTCTTGTTTCCCTGTTAAATGCTTTTTATCATAAAGATTCCAGTGATTAGTCTTTCTTTCTTTTTTATATTTTCCAAGAAGCTTCTAGGTTCAAAGAAGTCATTGTTCCACAGTATTTAGCATTCATTAGACCTATCACTGAGTACAAAGCCTCCTTGGAATGTACCTAGCCAGGCATCTCAAACTGGAATACCCAGAGGTTCCACAGTAAAGAGGGGGTAAGTCACATGTCCTATGCAGATTCCAGCAAGACCCTATCCCTGTATTCTGTCTCCATCAGGCTAAGTGGAGATCTATACCCGGCATACAAGGTATTGTCAGACCCCACTCTGATGGACGTCTTGCATATCCACAAACAGACAGCACCAGAATTACCCTTACCTGTGATATAAATAGGACTTGCTGAAAAGACAGGTATGTATCCCAGAGACTACCCCTTCTCTAGAAGAGCCTCCCCCTCCATGTGAAGCAGAGTTCTTCCCTTAGCCAATTCAAGTGTAACTTTGAAACTGGATGGGGGACAGGAAATTCATCACTGTTTTGGCACCTGTCTCTCTAATGGACAGCCTGTAAATGGTTCATCTCCCAAGCCCCTGCTTACACTTATCAAAGGTACCAGAACTTGTCAGATTTGAGCTGCATGGCTAGGCTTAAAAGCACTTGTGGTTGACAGCATAAGCATCTACAAAAAGTGTCACAAAATGTCTTTTAAGCATAAATTCTCTTATCTCGTATGCTTTTACACCCAAAGGAGCTTATTAAATTGGCCCACACTTAATACGTGGCCATTTCTTTGTCTTTACTTTGAATACTTACCACATGCAGTCTTTCATTTTCTTTTGCCTTTTCTTCTGCTCCTCTTTTGTCTTCTTTTGCTTTCTCTGCATATATTTTCTTTTCTATATCACCACTATTCTTCAGGATTTTCTCTGCATCTTCTTTTTTTGTATTTTCTACATAATGCGCCCCAAGAAGCATCATTTTCTGGCTCATTCTGCTTCACCATTTGTTTAAGTAAATCATCCCACAACCCTCCCAACTGGAAGGTTGTAATCATACATCCACCATTTGCTGACTCATCTCCATCAAACAGATTTCATTGAAACATCTCAGAATCCTTCACACATTCTCTAGTCTCGATTTGCTTTCTCCTCGATTTGTCTCACAACACTATTATCCACTTCTCTCTCCATCTGCCTCCCTGTTTCTCCAGACTGCCTCTGTGCCTGGAATGAAAACAGGATCTGCTCCTGCAAAATAGGTTCCACTTGCAAAAATGGAGAGTAATGGAGGGTCCTTTGTGCCCTGGCTAAATTTCCTCTAGTAATATAAATACCACCTTAGGTCACCTCTGAAGAGGCTACTGGCCTAGTGGGACTGTGTCATCTGCTGCTCCTTTATATGGGGACTCATTGCCCAAGTGCTCCACAACATTGCCTGTGTCAGACTTGTCACTGTTGACTGCTCCTTCCCATGCTCTGCAAATCCAACTGAACCTTTGTACTGATTTTATACTGAAGGCTCCAGGGTATAATGTGGCAAGTCATCAGCTGCTTTTCATTCCACCATTTTCTCCTTAATTTGAGGACTGTTCCATCATATGGTGATATTACCTGAGTTGGACTTTCTATATTAAATCCTTCACTCTACAGGAAATTCATAACAATAGTTTCTATTTATTTAAATTCTCCATTACTAATGCTCTCATACTTCGTCTTTGTTTTCTTATTTTTTATATTGTGAAATGTTCTGTATCTGGATGCTTTTTCCTGTATTTCTCTTCAAATATTTTTTGTGCTGTTTTTGTTTTGATTAGTTTTGCTTCCTCCTTTGCATAAAGATTACACCATGTCAAATCTTTCTTTCTCATGCCCATATTTCTTCAGATGACTGCTGCTCGACTTGTTTCTCCTTAATTTGGAGACTCCTTGTTCCATCATGATATGACACTACCTGTGATGGATTTTCTACACTAAATCCTTCACTTTGCAGGAATTCCATAACTTCAGTTTCTATTTAACATCTGCCATGTTAATCCTCTGCTTTAAGTACCCCTTTGTTATTTTTAGTATTGCAAAATTTTTCAATTGCGGGAGCCTTTGCATGTATTTCTCTTCAAATATCTTAGGAACTGTTTTTTGTATTGATTAGTTTGGCTTCTCTTTTGCATAAACATTGCACCATACCATATAATTGTCTTTCCCATGACTATGTTTTTATACCTTTCAAAAAACTCTGGGGTTTGTTTCTTTATATTTTCACACTTCCTCAGTCACTTCTTTTTCCAGGCAGAACAAAGTTTTTGTCCATGTAATGTTTTCACGGAACTGGTGTATTAATGAACACAAGTTTGGATTTTAAGCTTTTGAGAGTTTGTGTTGCACATGTGCTTTCCTTTCCTCTAATTTCTTACTTTCTGAATATCTTCTATTTGGAAATTCTGGACATTTTGCATAATACTAACAATACATAACTTCTTCCTTATTCTCACAGTCTACTCTGTTATCTTTATGGATGTTTTGGCCTGTTTTTCTGCATTTTGTATACTATAACAAGGGGCCATCCCACCTCATCCATGTATTAACCATTTCTGGGAATATTTCTGCTTCTGTAGAATTCTACACTGCCATTTTTTCTGGTCATGGCACCAGTGCATGCACCAGGATTGGGCACTTTTTTATCCTGGGGCTTGTGCAGCCAACAATATTTTTATGTTCTAACCTACTTTTATCAGTGTCATCTTGGTGAGGTTTTCTGAAAACAGGGTCCACATGAAGGCACTCACTAAGACTTTAGGATGAATTCAGTTCCAGCAACACTTGTTTCCTTTACTTGATTATTTAGTTCTATTAGTCACCAGAATGCTTGTAGCATGTGCACAGAAACGTGTCTGAATGTTATCCAAAGTCTAGAAGATATGAACAGTAAAGTAAAGAATTTGCAAGTCTGAGCCAATTCATTAAGGTAAGACCATCCTGTGGGATAGCTTATGATTATTGCCTTTGCCTAGATAAAGAAAGGAGAACCAAAATTGTCAGGGCCTAAAGGGGGCAACAACAGTATGTTTGGGTTGCCTTTCTTAAATTTTCAGAAGGACTTTCGGAATTAAAGGTAAGAGAGGGAATGCATAAAGGAATTTCACTTTCTGTGAGATTGACAAAGTGCCTGTTTTACATGCTACTGAACTTTGGAGCAGAAAGTCCAAGTGACCCATTCAGAGTGAAGCACAGTTCTCTCTGGGGGTCCCCCACTGGACTGTCTGAAGGAATACATCTCTGCTAAACATTAATTCTTGAGGGTCTGCCTCGGATCTGCTCATATAATCTACCACAGTGTTCATCTGTAATGGGATGTAATCTACTAGCAAGAACATATGTTGAAAAGCAGTCTCCTGCCCTTTCTTAGCTAATCTGCAGAGGTGATAGGATTTTATTCCTTGTTTATTATGCCCATTTACTATGATGACTGTTAAGACTCAGAGTACCTGAATACCAAGGATTAAGAAGAGACTGTAGAGCTAGGATCAGAGTTTTCATTTCCTTGACATTTGTTTGCTCCTGTCCTGTCTATACAGCTTGGAGTCTTTTCATATGACAGGCTTCCAAGGTCAGGTCTGAAGCATCTTAGACTTCCTGATGGGGAGATGGAACCGAAAATGGCACTTGGTTGAGTGATATCTGCCTGAACTACCAAATATGTTTTTTTTTTAAAAGGCAAGAGATGAATGAGGAAGTTGAGGGTGACAGTGTTGTACACAGACTGACTTGATGTACCCCTGAATCTGGAAAAAGGTATCCGTCTGGTTGATGCCATGTACCCCTGAATCAGTATCTTGTTGAGGTCAATTCCGAAGGAAAAGGATACTGAAAGTAAGAAACTGGACTATATTTTGTGCAGATGAAGGAATGCCATTATACAAATGGTGTTTAGTTGACATTCTAGGGAAACTAGATCCTGTGATGGTTGAAGGCCTGCTTCTGTTTTAAACTAAACCTGCAGAAAAAAAATGTATCTACAGTGATCTGAAGATCCTATATAGGTCTGGCTTTTGAGAAGGTCTAAAGGAGAAGATTGTCTTAGGATATATGTGAATACCCTGGAGCTTGCAGAACACTTTTACAGTGATTACACATTTGGTGAATACACATGTGACTATGGAAATACCAAAGGGAAAACAGAAAATTGAAAATGAAACATTAAAACACAAAATAACAAGTATTTGCTGTAACCAAGATGAATGGGGGTGTTGAGATAAACATCTTTTGGGAATAGGGTAATTAAAAAGGCTTGAGAAAGGATCACAGGCAGAACTGATTGCAGATGATGTGTTCAAGACTGAAGTTCAAAATGGGTTACCATGCATCCCCTTTTCTTGAAAAACAGAATTATCTTGAATAAAACTCCTGTTCTTTTTTAAGGTATTAATTCTATAGTCCCTTGGTGCATATCTTGGTGGATTGGCAAAACAAGTTGTCTTTGGTCTGCGGGAAACTGAGGAGTTCCAGAAATGAGAGGAAGAAGAGCCCAAGTTTGGAGCCATTATGATTTACACTGATAATCTCTTTGTCTAAATGCAGGGGCTGAGAACTTCCCAGAAATATTGGAGGAGTGTTGGCTGAGGTGGTGGGGTGGATAAAGAGAATGGTTAAGTTTACAAGTTTGTCTGAAAAAGATCTTATAGGTCCTTTGAAATATTTTATGCCATTTAATTTGGAAATCTTTTTACCTTTTTGATAGCATCATATCCACCTTTTATTCAATGTCTTGCAGCCTAAAGGTACCTGGTCATATGGGTTTGATAGTGGCATGGAAGAAAAGTGTAGCAGAAGTCTACACTTTTTTCTAAACTTATCCATAGCTCTGCTGCCATTGTCATTGTGACAATAGGAGGTACTGCCAGTCATGCCAGAGAGCGTATTCTGTTTGAAGCCTGAAAAGAAAGACTACTCACATATTTCATCTTTCTTTGCTCAAGTAAGCTATTAGGGAGCCGTATAATTCTCTTAAATTCAGTCAGGAATATAGTGAAACTTAGTTTGGAGATTTGTTTTTCTTTATTTGTATGAATCTGTCCATCAATGTTGTTTTCAATAATTTCTGTGATTTGAACTATGTGGTTTACTGTGAATATATATTCAGTATTTTCATGCTCTTTTATTATTTATTAAATACATTTAAAACTTTTATTATGGTTGATCCTTGTAGACAGCACTTAACCTTTCAGAGCACTTATATTTATTTGGTGGCACTGTATAGGCCATTCCAGAAGGCCTAGCTATCTTGGTGAACTACTACCATTTGTATTAGTATTAATATTACACAGTATAATTGGACACCCTTTGTTAGGGCCTTAGAGTAGCTAATTGTGAAGTGTCTCATGGCAGTGATAACTACCTTACATGCTGGGCAGAAGGGGGTACAGCAGGTACACTTGCACTAGCCTTTCCCAGATGTGTATGTGTGAAAATTATATCTCTCAGTTTGTGTGTGTGTGTGTGTGTGTGTGTGTGTGTGTGTGTGTGTGTGTGTGTGTGTGTGTGTGTGTGTGTGTGTGTGTGTGAGCTACTTGGGACAGGAACATGTAGCACTGGGTTTACAGAGAAGGTGCTGGAGGACGTGGCTTAGACACTTGGCTGAGGACCTAAACCTACTAATGTGCCAGTGGGGAGTCTTACTGGGGATTGGGAGACAGATATAGAGACATCCAGACCCCAGGCTGAGTGTGTTCCCTGTGTGAACTTAAGGGAAATTTTACTTGATGCAGACAGGTCTGCATCTGGAAATACTGAGTGTATCCATTTGTATTCCTAGTGCATATCCCTCTCCAGTGTCAATGGTGAGGATTCAGGCTCCTTGACTACTGGCGCAGTGTGGGAACAATGCATACTGGTGCCCATCACATACTGGTAGCAGGGGTGAGCATCACAGTTACTGCACATAGCATTATTACAGAATAAATGTTTAATTGCTTTATCAGACTCCATGGAATTCACAGCAGGATCTGAAGGTTTTTATACAGAAATGTAAGTCTGGTACCTTAGAAAATCAATCAAGTCTCTCTATATATGGTGCCTGAGACTCTGCATTCAAAAAAGCAGATAGTGTCTTGTAAAGTCTCAAGCATGGGAGGGGATTTGATGAGGGGTTAGAAACATTAATATCTAACAAATTAAGGTGTTCTGTATATCAGAAATGTATGCTGCATTAAGTCTCACCAAAAGATCATATGAGGGGGAGTCGGGAAAGGGTATTGTCGTCCACTTACTCAATACCCATAGGTGAGTGGATCTGAAAGGAGTAAGTAAAGGATTAGACATCATTAGACATCAATATCTGACTCTTCCTGTGAAACTATATCCTCCTTCCTTTTCCGAAAAGTTGAATATGGATTGGAAATTAAAAAAGTTTTACTGACAGAGGTTTGAACAGCCCTTGAGAAAAATCATACCACTTCAGGTGTGAGTCAGCTGTTGGAGTAATATGAAGAGAACCATACTTAATTTTCTCTCTTTAGGAGTGTCAGCATAAATGAGGAGCAAGACCCCTGACATACCTCACTAAGTGTACCTAGAATGTCTTAAATGAGGATTTAAGCAATGCTGCCATATCTCTCAACTGTCCAGATTTTCCGAGAATGTTCAGATTTTTGCCTCATATTTTGGTCTGTTCCTCAGTTTGCAGTTTTCTTGCAAATCATTGAAGATTAAAGTCACAAAATAATGACATTTGAGTTTCAAACTTATCCTTCAGAAAATGCATGCTGTTTTAGCAATTTTGTAATTTATAAGAGCGATATTCAAAATGTAGCCCTATTTGTGGGCCTCTATCCCCCATTATTTTAGGCTTTGTCTAGATTTGTTGTGCTAAGAGGTTAAGAAGTATGATGCCCTCTGGTCCCTCAGAAATGATTAGCCAAGATTCTATCCATGGCCCTGCTACCTGTCTGGTCATAAGGGATGTAACTTCAAACTGTGCCTTGTTGGCCTCTGGGAGGGTGACAGCAAAAGCAGCAACAGAAACCAGGTAGCCTGAAGGTTTATCACATGCCTCAACAGAAGTCTGGGTCCAACAGGACAACAGAACTTTCTGAAGATAAAGACTTTATTTTCTTGTACAGCTTCTTATGAATGTTTTGAGAGATGACTTAGACCACCTAAACTTTGTGAGTAACTTAAGTTTCTGCTACGCTAGGTATATTTTGAGACACTAAATGACTGCTAATGGTCTAAGGGATAAAGGATTTACAAATGGAGCCCACTGTAAAGCTGTGATCAGGACCTACTCAGAAAAAAGTGTGGTAAGTAGATTCCTTATAATGAATCACACATAGGTAAAAAAATCAATGAAACAGAAAGTATCCCCAAAACAGATACTTGTATGCCAATAACAATTGCAAACTGCACAGGCCATATAGCTGGCAGACCAAATTGACAGACTTATTATTTTCAGGCTTGTTGGTAAGAACGTTCTAAGAACTTTATGTCCATACATTCTTTATGTACCAGTATGTATTCTTATGTTCATGTTTTCTTACATATATATGCCATGAGTCAGATATTGTATGACAGGAAGGTGCCTAAGCATTGGTATTCTGGCTGGACATAAGGTATCCTTGGCAGGATATTTCCCATTAGTAATACTGCAGCAGTGATCAAATGAAGGAGATCAAAGACTAATGGCTGACGTTGTGGTCATATCAGACCTAAGGCCACATGTTTTGAATATTCAGGGTGGAAAGTTTTGAGTTTCACAGGGCAGTGGTTGAACAGTTCCCAGAAAGAATATCCAAATCTACAGTTAGGGTAAACCTCAGTTCCCAAATTCTGCACAGGAAGAGTTCTGTATCAGTCTGTAAAATGTTTTGCCATATATTAGATTGTTGGGGGCATGCGTTATGAATTTGCCCTGATCAAGATCTAAGTAATGAAGGCAGAGACTAGGAACTGTAGTCAAAATTGTGGGCATCGCTTGCTGGTGGTAACTCAGGATCCCCACTGGTGGATAATAGTAAGGGAGGTAATCAAGTCAAAGAAAGAGGCCTTCTGCGTAATGTTAGAGGAGGTTACTAGATTTGATATGCAACAGGTCAGGAAGGCAGTAGCTGTGCGAAGCAATGACTCCTTTGTTCGAAATATTGTGATATAGCCAATGAGAGTGATTTTTAAATGGTCCTCACTGAAGCATTTATCAAACAGTATGATAGTGAGAAATGACCAGATGAAGATCAGGCTCATTCCTTTGTTACTGCTATTCACTCCATAAATACTCTTGGGCACCTTTAATAGCTAATTTGCTATGAAACTTCAGCCCCTTTCAGTTACAGTGACTTGTGTTACAGCTGCTTGGATCGTTCCTTATTGGAGGTGCAGGATTACAGATGCTTATAGTAATGTTCATATGCAAATGAAAAGGCCTCAGCAAAAGGCCTTCATGAGAGTTCACTATGTGAGTGATACACAAAAATATGAACACTAAATATCAAATTGAAAGCCTGACTCTCATTCAGAACTCAGTGTCTCAAAATATTTCTGCAGGTGGGCTTCACACTCTGCAACTCCTCAACTTTGTGGAATTACATCCACACACTCCAAAAACGTTATACTAACTGAGATCATTATTCCTAAGATTAAAATGAATTCACCAAGATACTGTGACTTATATTTGCACCCAAATCACACATTAGGGCTTTAATCACTAATGAGTCAAACTTAAACCTGGCTCCCCCAGTGAAAATCCTAGGTATAATGGGGATCCCATTTGGGATGTACCTTACAAGACACCTGCAACAGCTGGAAAGACCACAGAAGTACCTCACCAAGAGGATCACTGGCCTCAAACAGATGCCCTATGCAGCTCGACTGAAGAAACTCAAGCTGTACTCGGTTGCATACAGCCTGCTCAGAGATGATCTTTGCCTGACATATAAGGCCATGTCCAACCCAGAATTGATGGACATGCTCCACCTAAAGAAAACCTTATCCCCTCGAGCCACATTCTCTAGGGATCTAAACCTCACCACAACAATAAATAGGATGTGCTGGAGGGATAGATTCCTGTCCCAGAGACTTCCCATGCTTTGGAACAAGATTCCAGTCTACATTAGGCAGAGCTCCTCGTTAGCACTCTTCAAGAGAAACCTTAACGAATGGATGGGAAACAGAAAGTTTACCCAGGGTATCACTTCAGTGGCTCTGCTGGACAGAGGCACATGGGACTAATCTAAGGGGGGCGGTAAAAGCCAACACATTCTGGCTAGGCTTATAAATGCCTTCAGACAGATAGCCTAATACCTACCTACCTATGAACCTATGAAGCTATAAGGTTAATTGACAATTAGAAACAGACACACAATATTGTGTTACTGCCTGTTATTTACACTGTAATCTTCTTAGAGAGATGTACATAGACTTCAAAGCTGTCATGGTCATCATCATCTTTCGGCTGTTCCCGTTAGGGGTCGCCACAGCAGATCACCTGTTTCCATTTCTTCCTGTTCTCTGCATCTTGCTCTGTCACACCAACCACCTGCATGTCCTCTCTCACCACATCCATAAACCTTATCTTAGGTCTTCCTCTTTTTCTGTTACCTGGTAGCTTCATCCTTAGCATCTTTTTCCCAATATACTCAGCATCCTTCCTCAGCACATGTCCAAACCAATGTAATCGTGCCTCTCTGGCTTTGTCTCCAAACCTTCCAACCTGGGCTGACCCTCTAATATACTTATTCCTAATCCCGTCCACCCTCGTCACACCCAGTGCAAATCTTAACATCTTTAATTCTGCCACATGCAGCTCAAACTCCTGCCTTTTTGTCAATGCCACTGTCTCCAACCCATATAACATAGCTGGTCTCACTACCCTCTTGTAGACCTTCCCTTTCACTCTTACAGGTACTCGTCTGTCACAAATCACTCCTGACACTCTTTGCCACCCACTCCATTCTGCCTGTACTCTCTTCTTCACCTCTCTTCCACACTCACTGTTACTCTGAACTATTGACCCCAAGTATTTAAACTCATCCACCTTCGCCACCTCTACTCCTTGCGTCCTCATCATTCCTCTAGCCTTCCTCTCATTCACACACATATATTCTGTCTTAGTCCTGCTGACCTTCACTCCTCTTCTCTCTAGAGCATATCTCCATCTCTCCAGGGTCTCCTCCACCTGTTCACTACTCTCAGTACAGATCACAATGTCATCTGCAAACATCATAGTCCATGGGGACTCCTGTCTGATCTCGTCTGTCAACCTGTCCATCACCATTGCAAATAAGAAAATGCTCAGAGCTGATCCTTGATGTAACCCCACCTCCACTTTAAATGTATCCGCCACTCCCACCGCAGACCTCACCGCTGTCACACTATCCTCGTACATATCCTGTACCACTCTTACATACTTTTCTGACACTCCTGACTTCCTCCTACAATACCACAACTCCTCTCTAGGCACCCTGTCATATGCTTTCTCTAAGTCTACAAAAACACAATGCAACTCCTTCCAACATTCTCTGTACTTCTCCATCAACACTCTCAGAGCAAAGATCACATCTGTAGTGCTCTTTCCTGGCATGAAACCATACTGCTGATCACTAATCATCATGTCCCTTCTTAACCTTGCTTCCACTACTCTTTCGCATAATTTCATGATGTGACTGATCAGTTTAATCCCTCTGTAGTTACTACAGCTCTGCACATCACCCTTATTCTTAAACATCGGTACCAAAACACTTTTTCTCCATTCCTCAGGCATCCTCTCACTTTCCAAGATTTCATTAAACAATCTGGTTAAAAACTCCACTGCCATTTCACCTAAACACCTCCATGCTTCCACAGGTATGTCATCTGGGCCAACAGCCTTTCCATTCTTCATTCTCTTCATAGCTATCCTTACTTCCTCCTTGCTAATCCATTGTACTTCATGATTCACTATCCCTACATCATCCAACCTTCTCTCCCTCTCATTCTCTTCATTCATCAACCCCTCAAAGTACTCTTTCCATCTCCTCAACACACACTCCTCGCTTGTGAGTATGTTTCTCTCGTTATCCTTTATCACCTTTACCTGCATGGTAATTTGCTTTATATGTAATACATTAATCTTTTATTCAGTGATTGATGAAGCTGTCTTAGACCTTCATTCTGAGTAGTTACCATGATTTTAGGGATAAGCTACATAAGTTACTCTTGCCACAGAATGTCTTATTAAAGACTGAACTGCCAAGCTGTTTCAAGTGATCCTGACAGAAAACAGTTGCAAAGATGTGAAAATTGGCAAGGCATAAAACCAAGCAGATTGAATGATCTGAGTACAAATATATAGTAGTTATACATCTTGATGTAACCCCTGATCCCCAAATTAAGGATTATTTATCTGAACATCAAGCTTAGAATTAGAAAATATATCAAAATGTATGGAGTTATGATCTGAAAGAGGGCATTAAATCACTTTTGTCTTACTAAAGAATCAACTGAGTTATTAGAAATTAAAACTCTATCTATTCTTGAGTATGAATTATGTCTATGTGAATAAAAAGTATAAAATAAAGATTTAGAATCTGCTTAATTATTGATATCTTTCAACACAAATGTTTCTGAAAAGTCTTTTAACAACTTAGCTAGGGCTGTCATTCTTTTACTATTAGTACTAGAATCTTTGTTTCTAAGATACAAGTCTCCAGATAATATATCACCCTTAGAAAATTGTATAATATGGTCTAAATGCTGTTTTACTGTGCCTGAGCCATTGCCAGGGATCCAATAAATATTGACTAGAGAAAATATTTTATTATGAAACTCTATTATAATAACTGAACATAACATTTCTTTGTTATCCTTATATGCATCTATTATTTTAGGCAGGGGTAATGTGTTTTTCCATGCAATAGCAGCACCCCTTTATTGAGAATGTTGAGAGCCAACTCGAATTTTCTATGACTTGGTATCAATCTTGGAAATATCATCTGATACTAAATGGGTTTCTTGAAGAAATATTAACTGAGATCCATGTAATTTAAGATAATTAATTATTCAAAGATCTTCTCTTGCGGTGGTGGTGCTGCGGTAGCGTTGTCTCCTCACAGTAAGATGTCCTGTTCGATTCTCAGCTAAATCGTCTTCTGTGTGGAGACATGCGTGAATGGGCATACCTTCATTGAAGGTTGTGCGTCAGAGCTGGCAACTCTGCATGTAAAAATCTACTGCCAATCATTAGCGGACCGGAGTTCCGCTGTGATGACCCCTAACCGGGAAAAGCCGAAAGACACAACAACAACATTCATAGATCTTCTCTTATTTGGATTATTCAAACCATTAATGCTGATTGATATACATTTTAAAGAAGTCATTGATAATTATGTCTGTATAATAAGACAGGCTGACTTTATAATAGTTTACTATGTAACCATAAGAAACATCATTAGTAAATTTACAGTGACTGTAATAATACTACACAAAAAATTGCATTCAGATTATTTTGGACTAGATAAAAAGAAGTGAACATCTGAATAAATATTAACAAAAAATAATAACATACATTCATGACAAATTATCTACCTAAAACCTGCCTGGAGTTTAAAACTCCTAATTTGAGTGTCATCTCTCACTCAAATTGACCACCAATCTAGTAGCAGCAACTAATCAGTTTCTGCCCAAAATATATACAAGCTTACTTTTTTATTAATATGGCTTGTACAATGAAATCTAGGCTACTGCTTTGTAACAAAAACCTCCTATAAAATGTGCATTTTTATAACTGTTAAAGCATATCAATTAAAATTACATTATAAGCTAGAAAAGTAATATTAAATCATTCTTGTATATAAGACTGATAAGTATATAAAGAACAGCTTTTTTTAGGTTAAAACTTTTAAGCAACATCTTGGTCCTTAAGAGAATATTTTAAAAAAGAGGTATTTCAACTGGAGAAAAAATATTATTTATAAATATGAGTATAGCAATTAAATCTATATAAAGACAAGTTGGCATAAATCATTTTGTCAAAAATACAAACAGAATAAGAAAAACAACTACAACACTCACCTTTTGATCCAGATTCATCACTCCCAACTTCAGGGTCATATAATACTATTTCATAGTATTAGTTCACCATAAAATAAGTTATATAATGAGCCATACCATGAAAAGATAGTGAAAAGAGTTTAATTTATAATATTAGATATAGTGATATAACTATTTTTGATTATTTTTTGAGTTTCCTTTTTTGATCAAAGCTTTTCCGGGAACCATTGTCAGCAATTCTTTTAAGACTTGGACTACCCCACTCCATTTCTTCGATTTTGTCTAGGATCTTCTTAGATTTCATAAAAGTAAGGTCAGTGTAAAGGTGTTCGAATATTTTTGGACCACTCTGTAGAAAAATCTTTAGTCTAGCTGGAAATAATAAGTGAGTTATTTTGTTTCTGCATGATCTGTTTTCCAAATCATCTACTTTTGTTTGCAGAAGGGTATTTTTGCTTTAAAAGAAACTACATTATTTTCATCTTCCTGAATCCTGCTGTCCATATTGTTTAGTACTGATTCTATACCTGTAATCTGTTGTTTAAGGTCTTCATGAAGAATTTCCATTTGATGTGAACGTCTCTTTAAAATTATCTAATTTTAAGTCCATTTTATCTATTTTTGTTGATAGTTCTTGAATAGTGGACAATAAAGACTGAAGTTCTTTCTTTGTGGATGTTTCTTGAAGCGAAGATTTTGTGAAGCTCATATTGTATTCAGATAATAGAGAGTTATCTCTTCTAATTTCGCCAGGAATGAAAATATAAAAATTGAAAAATGTTGTATATACTACTCAAGTATAGGCTTAGAAGAATCCAAAAATGTAAAAAACTGCAATTTGAGTAGTTATATTAAAAAAAAATCCTGTCATAAAAGTACTGAAAAGGCAGAGCTGAAAAGAAATGCTGTTACTCAGTGATCATCTTGGCCATGCCCCCAAACCCTGTGCATGTGTTTTGAATGATCTGGGAATTAAGATGCCTCACCACCTAGAGCTAGATTTCATTGTTCTGAAATTAATATGGTCTCAGCCTAAGCAAAACAAGGATGTTTGTAAGAACATGACTGCTTCCTGTAGGTACTGCTAGATTGAGTAGGTACTGCTAGATTGATGCACAATGCTTTGGAGTGCAGATAATTCCTGAATGTTTTACTTCAACACTATTCTCAACATCACTAATTGATCTCAACATGCAGCAACATACATCAACAAAAATCTAAAATTATTTAATGCACAGTTGAATAAATGCACAACTGTTAAAAAACCTACCAAGGAAGGAAGAAATATTGTAGAACATTAAAATCTTTAGCCACTGGATAGACATCTTGCAGTGACTTATGCAGCTGGATCTCCTCTCTGCTGACTTTTTTTAGCAACATTAAATGAACATTTCAATGTTAAAGATGTCCATATGAAATGAGTTTAACAATGTTATTGTGTTAAACTACCCTGAATAGCATGGTGGCAGAAGAAATGGTGAAAAGTGGAGAGTAGGTCATTTTGGAGAAAGTGAGAAAGTCATTATACTAAGCATCTCCACTATACTGAAAGTGTTTTTATTTTTTTTTTTTTGTATGTGTGTGTGTGTGTGTGTGTTTACAGATGTTCACTAGTATAAAATAGATGATGGTTAAGATAAAAAAAGAACCACAATGGACTAATGTGGAATAAATCAGCTTAGGTCTTCTAAGATGGTAGATCCCTTAAATCATGTGGAAGTTTAGGATGAGTGGGAAGACAGGAAAAGGTGTGTGTAATAACTAAATATATATATGTATTTTGTGTGTGTGTGTGTGTATATATATATATATATATATATATATATATATATATATATATATATATATATATACATATTAAATACGTATATATTTTTTTATTTACAAGAGAAAACTAGAATATGGAATTTAGCATTACGTTTCATTAATACAATAAGCCTGTCACTGGATTGTATGAAAATGGGATAGCATATAGGGAAAGAAGGATGGGACCACAGTATATATTATGGATTAACTGGCACTCAAACAGGATACAGGAAATCAAAACAAGGGAAATTCCCTCCACAGAAAGAACAGTCACAACTGGAGTCTGCCAGGGTTCTGTGCTGAAATCTCTCCTATTTGGCATTTACTTTTCTGTAGTAAATGTAAATACCAACGGCATAGTCTCCTTAGAAGGCTACTGCCGAGGTGCTAGAGGTTGGATTAAATATTTATTGTGGAAGATCCTGGTTTTTGGTCATTTATATCTTGGATTTTACTTTTTTTTATTTTATTTGTTGTCAACACCAAAGGACTCTGGATGACTAAGTTTGCAGATGACTGCAAGCTAGGAGCAATTGTTGAATCATCAAATGACTTAGCCAACCTGTAGGAAAGTTTATCCAAAGTAACTGATGGCAAAATTATGGACTGAAAGTATATGCCAAAAATGCATTATTATATCCTTTGCCAAGTCATCAAACCCACAGAACTACCACCTTGAAAATATACCCCTGAGTTACCTAGTTAGGGATTTGGGAACTTATGTGGACAGTGATCTACCTTTTGACCAACATGTGTACATTGTTGTAAGAAAGTCCTTTTGTATTGTACATCTTATAAACAAAAGGATTGTCTAGATCTAGGGATGCCATTGTCCCCTTTTCTTAGTCCCGATTAGGCTAGTCACTGAATATAATGCTCCCTTAGGCATATATCTGTCTAGACTTGTGTAACAACTAGAATGCCAATAAAGATACCTTACTATAAGGATACAAGGCCTAAACATGCCCTACATGGACCTACTCAACACCCTATCACTATTACTCTGCATCCTATACACAACTAAGATGTGAGCTGTCGGATAAAGAGGGCATTCTCTCACCCAATACTAATAGAATTACTGCACATCAGCAAGTCAAATGGCATTGAATAGTCTATTTAGGGATCAAAACCTCTTATACCTGCCCTCCAAACAATTCTGTTGATCTTGTATATCTAACAGAGAATACCAGTGTTGTGGAATAGACTCCTCATCCACATAAAACAAAGTTCATTCCTGTCCATATTCAAGCAAAATTTGGATTTATGAATGGGAAAGAAATTTCACTCTAAAACTGCACCCTGTACTACTAATGGACAGACAGTAACTAAATGTTTTAGCCCATGCATGAGTCCCCTCAAATTCTTTGTTATGATCATAAGGCCAGTCTCTAACCAAATTGGCTAGGTTGATTCATTCAAAAACAAGGGAAATAGGCCCACAAGGGAAGTTAACCTAGTGCTTATGAATTTATATATACTGACATTATTTCTAGATACTTGATTCCAGTTTATTTTATCTTTTGCTGACTGGGTTAGTTCCACTAGGTTTGTAACCTCTTTTCATGGGATTATTTATACTAGGGAGAATTTGGCCAGGACACTGGGGAGCTTCCCCTACACTTTTTGATAAGTGGCATGGGATCTTTTACATCCACCTGAGCTAACATCAAGCAGAGAAGTCTTTGGTTTAAATTCTCATTTGAAATATGGAATTTTATTAGATGGCCTCTATTATAATTTTTCCTTTTTCTCTTGCGTTGAAGTACTCTTGACTGGATTTTGAGATGAAGAGATAATTCATGGGAGTATATAAGTCTAAGATGGAAGGAAAAGGAAATAATTGGAGAATGTGATTGTACCGAGTCATTATGATCATTCAAAGTGTGCAAAAGTACAGATATTGGAAGTATAGTTACTAGGAACGCACTAGGTTGAAACTGAGGAATGTATGAGTTTCAAGATGATGGATATCTTTGTTTAGTAAGATGAGACTGTGCTGATTATGAAGAGGAATGTATCTAGCTCATATAGGTGTTGTAAATTTTGACTCAAATGAGTAATAGTTGATAATTTTATAATTTCCCACTCCTGAAGTAAGTATGTGTAAGTTATACAAGAGAAAGGGCCTGGTACATAGTATGAACAAAGTGCCGCATCATCATATGTTAATGCATTTTGCTTCATATAATCATTATGTTTAAAGACTGAAGTCATATTAACTGCATCCAATCCATTTTGTATATAGGTGTCTGAATATTACTGAAATTGTTTGGATGCTTAATGTTTAACTAGGAGATTAACAAAGATTAATTGTTTTAAAAAAATCAGCCTCTGTGCGACTTAAAACTGAACAAGAAAAACTGATTGAACTGGACAGTCTAAACATAAACTGTTATGAGACCATCTGCATCTGCTGAGCTCAACACCACTGTCAGTGTTTTAGAGGAAGTTTTGTCATCATCATACTATGGCCTCACAATTTATTGTACTATAGCATCACAGCACTTTAGTGAATGGACTGTTACCCTTATCACTCACTGCTGCTCCTTGCAAACAGTGGTTTAATTAAATTTTATTTGAGATGTTACTCACATGATATATAAGCATTAACCGACTAATTCAACTTTCTGGGATATAACTTCTTTCTACTGTTCTCTGATGCAACATTTTGGAACAACTAAAAGGTTAGGATCTCCTCTTTATAAAATCTGAGACAGTGCAACAGGAAAGTGTACTACATAGGTACTGGGCATATATCTTGATCCAATCTGAATGAAGGTAGTTGGGCTGCTATTTCTTCACATTACTATAGCCAACCGTTTTGCCTTCTGGGTCATTCGTGGACTCTGGCTATGGCAGGGAGGGTCATACAGTATGCAGAAACACAGGAAAGGTGCTCTCTGTTCACTTGTTGACCTATAACAGACTGATCATAGTACTACAGGTGTTCTATAAAGTGACATGTCAACACTGAGGTCAAATAGCACGTTAACAGAAAAAGAACTGTGGGCAACATCAGGGAGTTACCCAGAAAGCAAGCATCATAGGTTGCACATACATTCATGTTAAAAGCTGCATCTTTTAACAAAAAAATTCCCCTCAATTATCCATAATAAAGTTACCTAGCTTGAGAAAAAATCTTGCTGAAGGCTTCTCAAATGGCAAATTATGAATGTGGTGACCCTAAGCATTTATGTTAACATATTTCTTTTTTGCAAGCACTCAACAAATATAACTGCAAGCTGCCTAGCAAATTGCTTGAAATCATTTGGCAAATTGCAGTCTGTGACTTTTTCCATCCTGTTTGTGGAAGTGTGGGTAATCGATTCCTTGCTTTTTATAGTGCTCTGAGTGTCTCTGCTCTTGTAAAATTTGCTTTCAAAACCTGTTAGGTTTGCTAATTACAGACACGTCATCTCTCTTCTATGTCACTAACAGACTAAATGCTTAGTTTGTCACTTCAAAGAGAATACCACTGTATACAGCAACAGTTCGACAAGATGCTACACGATACCAGCAATGCTAAAACATCAACAACATGCTTTTGGGTCATAGAGAGAGTGATTCTAGCTTTTTAATGCTCTGTGAAATAGCAAAGGAAAAATTTCTAGATGCAAAAATCTAGTATCAAGGTGTCATACAGCAAGCAGACTTTATGGACACTACCTTGTGAAGATTCCATATGATGAGCCCTTTGTTCCTTTCAGTAAGACATTTTAGCTCTGTCTCCACTGCACATTTGGCAGTATCTCATTTTGGTTGCAGTGCATTATGACTGCATTGCAGCCAGCCAGAACTTGTTACTGTCCCTATCAACCCTTATGGAAGTATTCTCAGACATTTATTTATTTATTTGGCATTTGTTTACAAGGAGAGTCTGACTGGGGTCCTAGGATTCCATTTTTAGCAGAGGCCAGGGGAAAAAAGCTCCAATGTGCACAGTAATTAATACTTTACAATAGAATTATACAAATAAAATATACGTCAAAAAATTGCACTGAAAGAGACATGCCAGACATTCACAAAGGCAACAAAAGTAGGAACTCCACCATGATCCAGATTAACTATTTGAATAGGCAAAAGGGAGGACAGACAGCAAAATGGGAAGCACAGGATCAGATGAGAGGGTGCAGAAGGGAATCAGTGTGTGTGCGACAAGAGAAGCAGACATAGGAAGAGCGAAGAGATGTGAGGGGTCTCAGAGGTGCAGTCGACATGCAAGTATAAATAAACAAAGAAGTAGAAGGGAGAGAATGCAGAGAAAGCATAAGTGAGGGGCGGAGGCTGTTATTTAGCCCACTGACTGAATCCCCACAAATGCACATATTAGCTGTCTGGCTTGCATGTCCCTCTCTCTCTACCCCAAGTGATGCACTTTGCCCTTTCCTTCCTATGCATCGCACTTTGTAACCCATGACCTGCCACTACCATTCCATCAGATGTGTTCTATTCAGGTAGTAATCTGTGCATTTAATATGCAAGTACCTGTTGTATTCTGGGTAATGCTCATATGCTATGTGCGTTTTACCAGTAGATGGATATAGACATAAAAATACACACCAACTATTTTACATTTCTTTTCCTTAAGTTTCATTCAAAACTTTTAAAACCAAATCTAACCGAAGGACAAAGACATATGAAAAGCATTTTTGCCATAGGACAAGCACCCCACCCCCACTGATGGGGAGGCACATTTCCCAAATTTATATATAGACACCTGGTCACCCAACAAAGGGGAAAAGCAAATGGCTCACAAACAATTTACAGTGTTCTTGTACAACCATTGAGGTTGCTGTGAACAACAGGAATGGATTTACAATGGACCACAATAAAAAGTATGACTAAAAAGCCACATGAACATGTGTCAGCTTTCAATGAACTACATTAACAAATGACATAAAGCTACTTACTGAAACTGTACTGCATTCAGTCAAAAACAGGAGAGCCCTACAACACATGTACATATGTCATATTCATAGAAGGATGTCTCATGTTTTACTAAAGGGTGAAAGATCTTAAATTGGAATTCAGTTCAACAATAGAGGAAATTCAAATCACAGCTGTAGTAGAACAGCAAATTACCGATTTCTGGTACACCTATGTTGTCATGGTACATTTCAGTGTTATGCACTGTAGAGAGCTTGCGCAAGACAGTTTTTATCTGTAATGCTTATGTGATTGTGAGTACATTATGAGCAACCATACTATGAGAAGAATATGGATGCATGCTGTGTGTGATCTCTGCATTTTACAGAATTCTGTTTACAGTCGAGGGTTTCCTTTAACTCTTATATTATGTGAACATAGAATTTGTACACATAAGAAAATAAATATGAGTGAATATCTTGAAACAGCACACATATGCTGAGTTTATTTAGATCTATATTTCCAGTTTTAGTGAAATACAACATTTTTGCATTTACTAATGTTGGTTTCCATATAGTCTTAGAGATTCTAAATAGATGCACAGACAAATATATGCAATTACAGGCACACAGATACATGCACTACACTTCTTAAAACATTAGACATATACTCCTGTTCAAAGGAGACATCACTAGTTATTCATAGTATGAAAATACTAAGCCACCCCTTGTTTTAGCATAGTTTGCGAAGCCTGCCTCACAGATGCCCATTTTAAAACCACACCTCCTTGCTAAACTTTATAACAAAAGTGTTTGCTTCATTTTGAACAGTTGCTATGCCATGGACATGTCACGTTCTCCACAATTGGCAAAAATGTTTTTACAAGTTTAGACCTTGAACATTCTTGGGCTGCCAACCAAAAATATTTCTGATAAATGTCCATAATGTAATAATGAAGTTTTGCCACCTCTGATCAAAAACTGTCAAGGACAAAGCATTGCAGAGATGGGAGACTATTAAATACTTTGAATATAATTCTAAAAGATATTGGTCCTTTCACTCTATTCCTTGGAATACTAGAGTGTTTATATCAAGCAATGCTGTTTCATGTTGACTTAGTTTTCCTGAATGCTATGCTGGTGATTCAGTGTGAAACTGAATGCAAATCACCATTAAGACACAACGGAACACAGGTGTGATATTATACCTATTACTGGACTTATCCGACTTAACTTAGATTATCCAGTTACTTGAGATTTCCGTATAACTGGCCCTTCATCAGAAGTTATAACTCATAACACAAGTTTTTGGTACTGGAAACAGTACTCATAAATCTAATCACTCAAGAACATTTTCCTATAAAACTAGGCTCTAAATAAGCTTACTGCTTAAAATGCGGACTGTCCTAGTAATAAGAGTAACAAAAATTACTTGCATTCCATATGCATCCAGCAGAACACAACAAACATGGCCAAACATTTAGTGAAAACATGCTTTTGATTTTCAGCTACTGTTTACATGGGCTAAAGTCTTGTTTAGATGCACAATTTAGATTAGAATCTGTATGGCCTTTGCAATTCTTTAAGTTCAAGTTCTCAAAAATATTGCTATTGTCAGTCATTAACACATCATTTTTTCATAATCACTTATATAATACCTCATATTCCAAATGACTAGAATAATTTGGGTGAACTCTTGTACACAACCACTACCTCCAGTTCTGTACCTTATAAATCAATGCACTCAAAATAAGTTTGAGTGACAGATTAAACGTTAGATTTTTTAAATCAAAAAGGGCATTATTTCTAAAATTTTGTAAAAAAAGGAATATTTACAAACTGCCTGCAAAATAATCATTCATTTGTGAAATTATTGCAATATCATATTTTCAATAATGTAATATTTTGTGTTTTTATTTTCAGAAATGAAAAATGAAGTAAAAATATGAGAAGATTGTAAGGCAAGCCCTTTTTCAGCCTCTAACACACTTCTGAAGTTCATACTACTTGCATGACAGGATTTATTTTTTTATCTATTTGCTGAAGTTTGCACTGAAAACCCTGTTGCAGATTGCAGCGGGACTGAGTTCATATATGCCTTGGGCAGCATAATTTGAAGAAGGATATTCTTGTCTTGAGTTCAAGTCCTGGTCGAGGTGCTTACCAGTTTTTTTCCTGATGTGTCTCTTAGTAAATCAATTAACCATTTTAGACAAACCTCAAATCGTAAGTAGCCACTACTTGGCAGTACCATATTAATGAGTGCATTTGTTATCCTGTTCTTGCATGATTAGAGTTCAAGTGTACAGGATGTAGTGGCAAACATTGCTTTACATGTGTGTACGCTAAAGCAAATGCCTGTCACATGGTAGTATTTTGTCCTTCTCTCCTTAGTTTAAAGTAGTGTGCATTTCCAGCAGATGGCAGGCTAGCTGTCTGACAAAACAGCACCATGTCTAAGGGAAAATGCATGCCTTGTTTACCATTATTCTGGATTTAATGGTCTAACTCAAAAGTAGGTTATTATTTCAGAGATGGTGCTGTTACAGCTTTATTACTAGGGTCAGCACTACACCATCTGTTTCCCTGAGCAGTTAAGGGATGCCCAGAAAAAAGGTCTTAGAAAATCTGGAATAAACAGTATTGTTTAGCATTAGTACTTAAACCACTTTTAACTAGAGCAGACTAACAGTTACCTTGACATTAACAATATACATTTCTATGACTTTTTTTTAAAGAAGCTTTTTACCAAGGCTCCTTAGTTTATAATCTTGTATTTTAGTTATCTGTGGGATGCTTAAGGACTATGCAAATGAAGGCTACCATACTGTTTGCTCAGGATTTTCCACCTACTATAGTCTGTATTTGGCAGACTGCTAAACTATAAATAGAGAGGATTCCTGGAAGTGATGAGTGCTCTGTGTTCACAGCAGAATCTTCATAGCCACATTCAAAGTCCACTTGTTTTCAGTGCCAGGCTGCTGCTGGGCTATAGAAATATGCTTTATGTAAGTTGCTGTCAATGCTTTGGTGGCAATTTGTTTTGAAACTGGATGTAAATCTATCTTTATATGTGTATATAACATTTGAATTAGTCTCACTCTTAACTATGAATATATTTGTGAGGTTTTAAGACCTAGACAAACTAAACTGGCGTCATGAAACTTGGATAAGTGTATCACTAGCAGGAAACTGATAATCAAATGCTGTTTTAATTTGTATGCAACTTTCTGAACTTCAGAAAGTTGCACTTAAACATAGGGCCCATATCTTACCCATCATCTTGTATGTATTGGTATTTATTACCTGATAACTTTATTTAGAGTTGCAGGAAAGCCAGAGTATATCCTTTCATATAGTGGGTGGTTCAGAAAACTAATTCTGGATGGGATGCCAGTCCACAAGAGGATGTGTGCACACATTGCCACTAGCAAAACACATGCATACCTACAAGGCAACTTAGTAGATCACTGATACCATAATTCACCTAACATGTCTTTGGGATATGGTATAAAACTGGAACAACATATTTGTGAATTAAACATATTTTAATAATGGGGCTTAAACCAGGAGTTTTGAAATAAAACTCAACCTCTATACCACCTTGCAGAATTTAGCTCAGCTGAGTAATGATTTATTTTTACAGCAGCAATACAAACAGATAACAGTTTTGTTTTTTGATATCTTTTTCAAGAGAACAGTTGAGCATGGTTAACAGTTCACTTTAGTAATTAAGCTAATAAGCTGAACATGAAAAACATCTCGTATTCATGGGTTTAAAACCCATAGCTGCCACTTTCACACTGACGGAGCAAATAATGTAACCAGACCAGTGTCATTAGACATTCAGTAATTCCACGTATCTATAATTTTTATTTAAACTCTAAAGACTCTTTATATAGAACTTTTGTGAATTGTTTGATTTTGCAGTTTCAGACAGCATGTAATACATTGAAAGTTTATAAATTAGTTGCCAGTTTCAAGAAGTTTGATTAATTTTGCTGCCAGTGACCATCAGTTAAAATTACAATTTAAGAAATATCCCCTTAAGTTTTCTAACATGGTTACTAGTAGCAAGGACCGTATCTGAAACAGTTAGTGTAGATTTAGAATGATAAAGATGCAAAGTACAGTCGAGGGAAAATGGCTTCTTTGAGGAAAAAGCTTAATGGAATGTAATTCTAAGAGGGAGTGATAAGAGCTAACAACATTATGTCAACGAGACTGAAACAGAACATATCTGTTCTGTGATACTGTTGAACAGCTTCCAGAAAACTCTTACTTTCATCAGCATTTTATGAAAAATAAGATCACTCATACCCCTTTTTCCAAGTAAAAATGAACACTTGCTAGTGCTTGCACCATTGCTTTCACTCATACTTCTGCCTAACAATTTTCTGTTCTTAATTGAACACAAAATGCTTAAAATGATGTCATATTTACAGCATCGTGCCTTTAAGTGATAACTAAATGAATCAGAAGACTGAAGGTTACAACACATAATAGTTTTATCATTGTCATGTTGCCAAGGTGATCTAAAGCTATGAATGTAAGCAAGCATTACCTTTATCTTTCAAAACCCGCATATTGTAAGTATTGCTTTCCTAACCTAAAGGGTCATAGTAGAAGCCTATTGTAGCTGTCTGGGAGACAGAAAAACATTCATTTTCTACCAGAAGTGGCACTACTTTACTTACCTAAGCATTTCTAGAATTGCAATGAAGAGGTATTTTGATAAGTTTCACCTCACTAATTTCTTCTTATGGAGTTAATCAGTCATGGAGACAGGCATTAACAGTAACAATTTCTGAAACAGAAAGCACCTTGACAATTTGACATCAAACCTCTCTAAATGCACATTCCATTTGAATCTGGACTAACTCAGAAAACAAACCCATAGGTGTTAAATTATAAAAGTGTACAAAACTCTGCAGAAATACAACAAAGTCAAAAGTATTTTACTTTCAGACAGTTAGCATCATACTTACTGAAAACGTCCTTGTAGGAGACCTTATGCAGGCTGTTCTGTGCAACACAGTGGGAGTCTTGCTCAGACAGGTAACCTCTGTCTGTTCCAGTCTTTGCTCAAATAACAACTCTGCCTCTCAGTCAAGCCTTCCTAAAATGCAGTTAATGACCTCACAGCTGCACTTGAAACACTGGTAAATTGTAGACCTGAACCACACACATATGCACAGAAAAGTCAGCAGTGCTGCTGTAGTTACCTTTGTAATCACAAACAGGAGTCTAACTCAACTGAAGCTGTTTAAGGGAGAAGGAGGAATTAACCTGGGTGGGTTTAGGGCAGGATCCTTACTAATGGCCCCCTAAGTCTTCTAATTAGAAATATAAAGTGGTTGTGTAATTATGTATTAGCCAGGGGCTTCCTGTTTCTCTAATTACCTTTGATGGCACTGTGTTTCTTTAACCCTACAAAGACACTGACATTGGAGGAGTATCTGTTCCTTTGCAGTCAATCCACGTCCAGATCATAGGACACTGTCACAAGGAAATTAAGAATTAATTTTGATAAAAATAGTAAGATAATACATCTTTAGGAAAGTCTGAATATTTATTTTTCTTTATCCTTTGTTGACCAGGACAGTCTCACAAGGCTAGTAGACTCTTTTCAGGGGAGACCCAAGATGGTATTTGTACTACTATGTTAAATGTATAAGGTATAATGCAACTATTACTCAATGTTTGTTCTGAGCAACATAATAAGAACACATTTTCAATGCTTATAAACAATAAGAGATCACTGTGCTTTACTGAGTAATATCTGATATTAAATACACAAGTTAAGGAAATGGAGAATTACTACTGCTTAGTGTGATGGGGAAGCATGCAGAATAAACTTGAATTCGACTTTTACAGCTTGTAATAGGATCATATATGGTTACTAGGCTATTGACCCAGAGATCATTTCAAGCCTAGCTGTTTCATCCCAATGTAATGCCATAGAAATGTTAATTAATACCCAAGATTGCATTTAGCAATGACTACCTATGTCCAGGAGGGTTGTGGGTGCTATTCCTGTTACAGTGCTGCATCTACTTGTCCAGGTTCCTTTTGAAGAGTGTCATAGAGGTGCTCTGTTTCACATGAATAGGTAGCCTATTGCTAAGTATGTGATGACAAACACATCCCCAATCTTCTCAGGCTACTCAAAAAAAGTGTCACTAGTGTTTCATCACAAAAATATCAAAATAAGCCAGGATTAATATACTTACAGTCCTTTTCTGCATAATCAGTCAAATCCTGTATGTGATACAGTTTTTTAAACAGCTTAATCTGTCTGATAAAGAAAAGTCAATGACCCACTAGAAAGCCATGGTAATATATGATGTCTGGGGCACTCTTCCAATGGAAATTCAAATGCCTCCTCCATCCAGCTTTAATCAGAAACCTAACAATTGCATAAGTCAAGCAATAATCTGTTTGTGCTTCAAAGATACTAGTTAAATACACATTGTACCACTTCAGCCTGTCACTACTTGCTTGCCATTCTATTATCTTCCTATGCATGATTTACTACCATTGTTTATCAGTTTCCTTCCTTAAGCTTTTCCTACCTCCACATGTTAGCTGTACCTGTTTCTTTCCTGCTACTTAATAATCTTACTCTAAGTAAAAACATCTTAGCTATAAGTGAGAATACTTTTTTCTTAGTTTTGTTGAATATATTATTTCTAAAGCAATGAGGACAGCCTCCCTGGGGAGGCACAAACAAGTATATGTTGTACACCTAACACATTGGCTATTCGGTGTTGGATTATGCTTATAAGTTCATAGGTGTTTACTAAGCTAACAACCAAAAGTTTTTTTTAAGTCTAGCCATACATCCTAACTCTGACAAGTTCTGGTACCCTTGATAAGTGTAAGCAGAGGCTTGGGAGATGAAACATTTAGAAGCAAGGGCCTGAGAGATGAACTGTTTACAGGTTGCCTGTGACTATTAGAGACATATGTGCCAAACCAGGGATGAATTTCCTGTTCCCCAGCCAATTGCCCATGTTATACTTTAATTGGGATAGGGAGTATCTCTGCTTCGCATGGATGGGGAGCCTGCTCCAGAGACGGGGTACATACCTGTCTCCCCAGAAGGTCCTATTTATATCATAGGCAAGGTTTAAGTCTTTAGAATGGGTAACTGTGGTGCTGTTTGTTTTGCAGATATGCAAGAGTTCCATCACAGTCGGGTCTGACAATGCCCTGTATGCCAGACACAGATCTCCCCTCAACAGGTTGTAGGAGACAGAATACAGTGATAGGGCCTTGAGGCAGTCTTCATATGATATGTTACTTATGCCCTGTATTCTTTTAGTGAGGAACCTCTTTGGACATTCCATTTGTTGAATATGTCTGGTTAGGTACTTGTTCGCAATGATAGGTGTAATGAATGACAAATACAGTAGAACAATGACTGCTTTGGACCTAGATGCCATGCCTTTGTTTATGTGTTATGCAACATAGAATGATTTCCTCACTGCTGTAGACACATGATGGTCAAAGGATAGATTACTGTCTGTGTATCCCTAAGTCCATGACTACTGGGTCAACTCTAAGGGGTATGTTGTCAATATGACAGTTAACATGGGTGGATGACTTCACAAATTATATTGCTATGCATTTCTTGGCATTTAGTTTTAGTCCATGGCTCTGATACCAGCCGTTTGTCTGTGTCAGCCCTTCCTAGAGAACATTTGTGTCAGTCTGGGATTTAATGACAGCTCTTAATTTGCAGTCATCTGCACATTTAGTCAGCTGGAGACCAGTGACATTGGCCTTGACTTCAGAGAAGTAAATGCCAAAAAGGAACGGTCTAAGGACTAATCCCCAAGGGTCTGCACTTGTGACTGACCTCTTTTTAGAGGTGGACTCCCCAATTCTAACTTCCTAGGTCCTGTCTGTGAGCCAGTTGGCTATTCACTGGGTGACATACGAGTTTGTTCCTAAGATTTGTACCTAACCTCCTGAGTTTAACAACGCCTGAGTGGGATATTGTGTGAAATTCCTTGGCCAGATCAAGATAGGCAGTGTGAACCATTTTGCCCTCATTCATTGCTTTGGTGACCTTCTCAAAGAAGTCCACCAGGCTGAGTAGGCATGACTGACCCTTGATGAAACCAAACTAGGCTAGGTCCAGTGCCTGGAGGTTTACAGTATCATTATTGATCATTTTCATGGTAATTCTTTCCATGGCTTTGCATATAACACTAGTGAGACTTATGGGTCTTTAGTTTCCAGTGTCTGTAGATGGCCCACCTTTGTGCAGAGAGATGACTGTTACTGTTCTCCATTCATGAGGCACAAAGCCTGTTTGGAGACTACAGCTAAATAGCAATTCCAAAGGACCTGATAGGTCATGTTTCCTGCTATTTAGAAGGCATCCTGGGATACTGTCTACACTCAATGATGCAGTGTTCTTGGCCTTAGAGAGAGCATTAAAAACATATTGCCTAATGATAGCAGGGGAAGTTATATTTGATGGCATTTCTTGAGGAAGGATGAGGGGGAGAGAGGGGTAAAGCTGGAGCTGAATTTGACAGACAGTAGGCTTGCTATATCTTCTGGCTCAGTATAGGTGGCTCCACTTACAATGGGCTCTGCACACAATTGTATATTGCCTTTGAGGTTGCAGACGTAGCTAAAACATGTCTTGTGGCTGCCCTTTGCCTGGGAGGCCAAATTTACCTCAAATTTGACTTTGGTAGACTTTATTTGTCCTCTGAGTTGCTTGTTTAGTTTGAGAGTGCTTTAATTCTTCTGAGTGATGCACCTTCTGAATTTTGCCATGATTTTCTTCTTCTGATATACAGACTATTGATTTTGTGATTCCATCAGAGTGGCTTTTTTTTTTTTTAAGTTAGCTCTGTACTAGTTCCTGGTGAGTACAGCTGCAAACATGCAGCTATTAACATCCTTGTATAGGGTTTCTGTGAACAGTTCTGCATAGGCATCAGTGTTCTAAGGGTTATGGGGGTTTGAGATTTTGCCAGGTTATCACTTAATAGCAGGAAGTAAGTCTTAGAGTAACTTGTGAATATTCCAGGATTAGCTGGGGATCCAGGGTTTATTTTTACTTCAAAGACAAACATTTTGTGGTCTGACCTTACCACGGAAGACATTACACTAGGGGGTGTGCAGGATTCTCCCATATTAGTGAAGACCAGATTCAGTTTGGTTGCAGCCCTGGTTGGTATATTGAAAATCTGGTCCAAGGAGTTTGTGTTTACCAAATACAGGAATCTCTGTGCCTGTATTTTTGTTGTTGTATAGGATTCCCATTTAATAGCATGGTAATTAGTCACCTATGAATATAGTATTGGTTTGGATGGTGAGTGTTTCCAATAAGTTTAAATACATGGTATGGATTTCCTGGGTCAGAGGGGGACGTATAGCTTACAAGGAAGTGGTACTGGATTTTGCCTATGGTGAGTTGAACATGGACTAGCTCAACTGCATTGTCCTGTTTAACCAGCCTTGAGATATATTTATTTTTGATGTAAATCAAGACACCTCCACCTTTAGTCCCTGTCTGTGTAGTAGCTGGTCTAAGTGTGTGGAAGGCATTATAACCTTTCAGTGTCAGTGTGCTCTTCGTGGCTTTAAACCATGTTTCAGTGACTGCACACACATCTGCATTCTCTAGAGTAAAGAGAGCTTCTAAGGAGTGGAGTTTTTTGTTTAGATTCCTAGCACTGAGCAGTAATACCTTTAGCTTTTCTTGGTTTTGATTTGCTATGTCAGAAGTATTTTCAGTTTGGCACTGCCTAAAAAAAGGGCACTGTGGTGGGAGAACATTTTTACCTAATATTTGAAAGCCTAGAGAAGAGAGGTGAAGACCATCCTTGGCAAAGCAGCATGGTCTAATGACCATCTGTTTCCATGCTGAAAAATATTGCACCCACTAAGAATGACACCAGAAACTAAGCCAATTATTAAAGTCATTCACATTCATCTTTTCTTTGTATTGTGGCATCATCCTTGGAGAAGGTAAAATGCTGCCCAATGCTAGGCTCATACCAGCCTCAGGCATATTCCATGAGCTCCATGATGCCCCTCTTTATATAGGGAGGTACATCTCCAGTCATTTACACCCACATGGACTATCAATGAGTCGTACGTGTATTTCTGGTCGAATGACCTGATTGCATGTGTAATGTGGCAGATACTAGCCCTGATAAACTAATCATGACTTCCTCCTTACTCTGCCTGGTGAGAGGGATATCAGTGTGTCTTACAATGGAGTCTCCAATGAACAGAATGTTGGATTGTGTGGTGATTTGCCTTATGGGCTTAGAAGTAGATGCTCCATGAGATGTGGCTGTCTGTGTTGATGTGGGTGTTTTGAAAGAGTGCATTTGGGGCTGCTGGGGGTAATTATTATATGTACTTCATCTAGGAGGTTTTTGAGGTTTAGGAAGGTTACATTTAAGTGCCTCAGCATATGTGCGTCTATAAGTCTGCTTTGAATTGTGTGTGATGGGTGCAATGTGTGTACTACTGATTTCCTTACTGACATTAGGAGTAATTTTATGTGAGAGCTTTACCTCCAGTGACATTGTGTAAATACTTCTCACATGCTATATAGTTTGAGAATTAAATGGTTGCCAGTAAATATGAGGCAATTTCTACATTGCCCCAGGATGCCTATATCCACCAAGCTGGTAACAGGGATAGTGGGAATGTTCATATCTATGGCAACAGACCCTTTTTTATTGATTATTCAGTTGGAGTGAGAATATAAAGCAATGTCAGGAGTATCCGTTTTTCAACTCTAGGGACAGTGCTTGTCACTGCAAACTAGTTCTCCTGTGTGTAACTAGGTATTGCTGAAATTTAAATTGTGCTTTTATAGGAAAAATATTATTCAAGGTATCTGTGTCTATACAAAACACTTGAAGGGAACTAAGCAGACCCTGAAAATGTAAGGATGAAGTATTTAGGCAGATATTCTGACATTAGAAATAAATCAAGCAAAACGAAGAATTAGATTGTCAAGAATAATAAAAATAGGGGAGTTGCATGAATGGCTACTGCCTGGCTACTATTTGTGCTGGTCTCACTAAAGTTTCACTCTGGTGAGATACAATACTCTTTTGCTTCTTCTATCACTAGTAGCAAAGCATTAGCACCAATCCCAAGATCAGAAGCAGGACACAGCCTGTTTTGTGATCCACAGTCTTGTCCCAGATGATGTAAGGATCTGTAGGCTTTTTGTAGCCTTTATCTGGTAGATGGCTTGAGTAGCAACCAGACAAATTAAGAACACCAAACACAGACACTCACTGCCCAACCAGAAACAATCAGAAATCAATGCACTCTGTTCCTTCTCTCACCAGGAGCAGAATATAAGTGCAAATTCTAAGCTGTCACCTATGAAGCAGTTAAGCTTTCCAGTGATCAGCAGTCTCCAGGAGATGTCCCAGTACTCCTTCTCTAACCAAGAGAAAGCAGAATCACTAATCCCAAGATAACTACAGAGAGGCAGAATGTGGGATCCCAATTACTGATGGTCTTGCAATAGATGTTGCAGATTTTAAAGGTAAGATGGAAAAAATTGGTTAATATCCTAAGCACTGCAGTGTGCACTAAGCAATTAAATATGAAAGGAGGGGGTAACTTAAGCTTTAGCTGTCTAGGTGGAGAGTCACAAATTTTAAGAGCAAGACAGATTGAAAGGGGTCGGGCACTTTGTATTCTGGTTCTATGGAATACAGTAGATGGTCAATAAATGTAAATAGTTGAAGGGGAGTGATTTCAAAAAGAATAATTTTGTGCTTACTCACAACAGCCAGTGAAAGGGGAGAGGGAAGGAGATACATGGTCAAATTATCACAAGGGGCAGGCAATTAGAAAGACAGTTGAGTTTAAGAACACAACATCACCAGGGTGGGAAAAAAAATCTGTGTGTCTCATAAGAGACACAGCTGTGGTCTCTTTCTTGTTTTAATATGGAATTAAAAGCAGAACACAAGTATAGCACTGTGTAAAGAAAACAAATCACTGTATATAAAACAGAAAAGGCAATAAAGTAATATAACATACAAGAAAGCAAAAGCAAACTAACCTTTCCCTCACAGCAAGTTGTGGGAATCTGGGTGATCTTTTCCAGTAAAGCCTATAGATATAGGTTCATAAGTAACTACCTGGCTAACTGCCTTTAGTCGGCTATTTTGTTTAAGCCTAGCCAATCAAACCCTGCACCTTAACCATTATGCCAACCTCCCACCTAAATGCAGAAGGATAACAGGCTGATGGTCACTGCACTAGTAAAAGGAGTAATTTGGTCTAAATGCAGGTTTGTTAACATCTATTTAATTGACCACATTAGGTCAATATATCCACATGGTTCATAGGTGTGCACGATCTGTCCCAGGTAAGGGAATATTCCCTTTCCCTGGGATTGTGTGATCTCAGAGCTAGTGTATTTAATTAGTAAGGGGTGTGGGGTGCAGGGCAGAAGGGCCTGTCCCCTACAAAATATGATGTCTGAAATTAGAATGTGCCGAGGTCTTTCTCTGCACATGTGTGGTAAGGTGTCAATATTCAGTTAGCCGACCTTTTGAGGTTAACATTTCTGAGGCCAGCAACATAAAAAACTGAAAAACACCATGTTCTATAAATGTGTTAGGTGTAACATGTGTGATTGGAGACCCTCAAAGATGAAACCCTCTAACTCCCACAAGTAGAAGCAGTAGTTAAATATGTAACACAAGCAGTGGCAGACAACTAGAAAGGGAGCTAACAAACAGAAATCCAACAAACCGATATAAGAGATGCAGGTGTAGAAGAAAAGGTAATGAATGGCACATCCCAGTCTGAAGCAATTCAAGTCGCATTTGTCCAAGTTAGGCTGGTGTGTTAATAAAATCACAGGTAGTGCTGGCAGGATTAGGATTTTTGCTTTGATGGCATCAGTCATTTCCTTAATTTAATGAGCGTGCACTGACATGAGAATGCTGGCTTGAGATTTGGGTGAATGTTTAAAGTTAGCTTGCCCATGTGAAGAGGGATGGAGTGGGGAATCATGATGGATTGCACCAGAGTACTTCTGACTGAGGACATGAATATCTGCTCCGCCAACAGGAGGTCCAGGTGCTGCTTACATTTCACTAAGCCAAAATTCCCTGAATCTTATGAACTAATCACTGATGTCAAAACTTCAGCTTGATGAAATGTGCAGCAAGTTTCTGTACAGACAGCGCCCCCCTACACAATTGATACTTGGGAACTTTCACCTTCCTTTACCTGAATATTAACTCCACAGTGTCACAACTATGGAGAACTGCTAACTCACAGTGAGTCACTACCTGTATGTAAATAGAAACCACACCATCAGTAACTTCTAATGCAAAAAGTGATCCAACAGTTTAACATGCAGTAAATGAACTTTACATGTTAAATCTTGTCCACTTCGCATCTTATGAAGTATAGGGTAATAGCTCAATTCCATATTGGGTATGCTCACCAGGATAAATGTACACAGCAGTAAATGCATGGTGTTCATGAAGACTTTACTAGCTTATATTACATGCTACAGTGTCTAACATAGAAAGATGAACTCATCAAGAAGTCTCCCTGAGCAATTTAAAAACTACAATTTCTGGAAATAATTCAGTGTAGCTAAACTTATAGCACAATGTATATGGAGCCTAAAGTAAAATAACTGGTAGGATAATCACTCTAATTTTGGCTGACAGTGTTAATACAGAGCTATACGTTAATGTTAATTAATCTAATAATTTTTCTGCTTGCCTCACTCCCCTATCTTTTAAGCTTAGTATTGCATTTCTCCACCAATAAATTATTTTCTTCTGGAAATTATATTTCTTACAAAGAATCTATATTTTACATCTGAGGTAATTATGCCTCTGAAAGAAAATATAGCCTAGGAGTGGTAATTTGGTAAGGAAGATACTTTTGAAAAACTTAGAAAATTATAAGCACCTACAGTTGTTTTACAAATGAATACAAGTGCTGTGATCTTAAAAGAAAATGGACCAGTTTCCTATGGTTCAAGAGAATTATATATGGATAAAAGATTTATTCTCAATTTGTGAAAGAAGTGTTTGCAGTGGTGTATAGATATAAGAAATGTCATTAATATATTTATGGAAAATAGTTAAGTGTAGGGACAAACCACAGAAATTTGCAAAGCATATTTAGAAAATCATAAAATGCTTCCCTTATTACAAAAAGTGTTGCTTGATCTGAAAAATATATCTTCAAAGTTAAATACCGGGCAGGCAATGAACATGTATCAGATATTTTGAATAGGGCATACGTTCAAAAACATAGCAAAGATATACTGAAAACAAGACATCATTTGGATTATGCTTGAGCAACCAATGACAGGATAAAAGTATAATGTTTGGAGAGGTACTGGCACTGAGAAATGCAGTTATTGAAAAGAGGGAGCTGGGCAGAACACAATTTATCAAATAAAGAAATTCACTTCTACTTTTCATTCAAGGAGGAAAAGTGTGTCCAATGTTTAATTTCAAAAGCTGGCAAGATTATACTAGATCTGTTAAGAAAATAAATGTTCATGAGAACATAATTCACATCTCAGAATGCTGAGATGCATGATAGAACTAGAGATAGACTGTATTAGGAATGCCATCAAGACACAAGTAACACAGCATTGCAGTGTGCATTATTATACACTAAATTCAGTTTGAAAACAAAATGCTGACTGATAGACCTCAGTCTTCCTGTTAGTGAATAGCTTCTTATTCTGTGGGTCAAAGAGGTCACAGATATGTTTAATTTCAAAGAGACTACTCATGTAATGTGTTCAAAATTCCAAGTACCCCAAAGTGACCAAGCTGACACTGCAAATGCCCGTGTGATTAGACTACTTTTTCTAGATGAGACATATCTGTTTTAAATAGTGGACCACACTTAGCATGCTTAGAATTCAAAGGATTTTAAGAGTGAGGGCTTAAAAACTACAAGTCCATGTTACTACTGATCAAATGGACAGGGAGTGAGAACAACTCAGATATTGAACTTTATGATGAATAAAGAGCACCTGTAGTAGCTATGGAAATTGTCGTATCACAGTTCTGGAAGGCAAGACTACATCACTGCAAGTGCTCAGTCTTTCCTCAGCTCAGTTTTTGATGGGATGAAGCCCAAAGAAGCTATGAACTTAACTTTTTAAGTGACAGAATCAAGGTCAAGTCAAAGAAATGCTGGAAGGGAATTGGCAGAGTCATAAGTTTATCATGGATATTCCAAGAAATTATTTAATCTGAATGCAGGAGACCTAGTCAGAATGTATTAAGTGTGGGAAGGTAAACAGCCAGATGTAAATGCAATTAGTAAAGCAGAAGTCAATTGCTTCTGTGAAGGCAGTGGAAGAAAGTAAAACATAAATAAAAGGCAGCATTTCAAGATAAAAACAGCCAGGCAACTGGGACTGTTGCAACCAGAGTACAGAGATGTAGAACAACAGCCCTGTAAGACCTAGAGCTTCAGAAAAGGGTCAGTCACTCACACATTTTATAATAGCAGAAAGCATCCTGAACTTCCACAGAAAGATCCAAGATGTCTGATCACATTCTAGTAGAGCCATTAAAATGTTAAGCTATAGAAGTGATATCAGACAGGCGAGGTTTATACAGTACTAGTAGAGTGCACTGAAAATGACAAAAATGAATATTTGAAATATTTAGCTTTTGTGATACACAGTAAGCACCTGACATGCTAGAAGTAAATTTAGAAATACAAAATGAATTTACATTGATGTATAACTACCTCAGTTTCTCAGTTTTTTATATTAAAAGCAGTATGCAGTATAGTCTAATATCTGAGATAAAGGGCATTAACAATTCTAGGCAGTGCATCCTGCACGGTATCCTCTTTTAGCAACTCAGTCAAAATAATAGGTCACAGAGGCAATAGCATTCATGATTCATGCATATGTTGTGAACATCTTAGTGCAATAACACCTGTCTTCCACAACTTCCTTTGTAGCACCTTACTACTTTCTGTATGTCTAATAATGACATTTTGTATTGTTAATTTTTTTTCTGGATGTAATTACCAAGCTGTCTTCCCAAAAACTGTAATATATATATTCAGGGGAACTTCAGTGTTACCTTCAGAATCTCCATTGTTTTAATCTTCATATTCTATTACTTACTATTTAACTTTAAAGTCATTACTTGCTAAGGTCTGAAAATATGGGATATTAAAATGTTTGCCTGGGTCATTCTGCAAGTTAACATTGGAAACAAAATTCAGATTTGAAGCTTCTAAGCACAAACCATATAAAATGCAAGTTTTGGCAGACAATTGAAAATAATAATAATTTTGGGTTATTTTCTGGGCTGCATTAAGCCAAAATGGCTAAATTATTTTTTTAATTTGGTTCATTTTCTGAGGTAATTAAAAAAACTGACCTAATCTTATTGATTATTAAGTATATAAAATGTACTTAGTACAATAGATGTAGTGTAAACTTCTGTGAAAAATGCTGAATGGTGCCTTTTGTTTTAAGTTTTACATTCTTTGCTCACAAATTAAATTCATCTACTGCTTTAAGAAAAGTTGTTTACTTCGAATTATAGTAACATCTGATAATTGCTAAGTATCTTGTATAAGAATATTTGATAAGTTTTGCTCACTTCAAAGATCTGTGAAGTTTTAAAGATCTGCTATTTGCTCTTTGTCGTAAAGTAAATTTGGTTCAGAAGGTATCTTTTGAATTTCTCACTGTTTTGTAACGGTGCTAGCTTATATGAATGTTGAATATCTTATTGGCATTACAACAGAATGAATACGACTGTTTGCACTTTAGAGATGAATCAATATGCAAACCACATAAGCATACACAAAATAACACCCTAAACACAAATCTAATCTTCAGTTAAAAGAAAAATAAAGTAGCAAAGAAAAAGCAAATATGCACCATCCTGCATAAAGCAAAACGGGCCAGTTAAACCAATCCTCTACAAAGAAATATACTACCTATGCATGTTAAAGTAAGGTGAAATATTAAGGAAAATAACGATCTTGACTATGTGTGCTGAAAATGGTGCTATTAGCAATAACCAAGTTATAATGTAAAGTAATGAATGTCTACAATTAATTATCTAGAACTGAGCATCAGAAATAAAATTAAAACTGAGAAAATCTCTTTACATTTCTTTTGTTGAAATATTTTTCTGATTTAATATGCTTACGGCAAGGAATGCAATAAATTCTGTATCATAATTAAGATACAGTGAAATAAAAGCAGTGTGTGTGTGTGTGTGTGTGTGTGTGTGTGTGTGTGTGTGTGTGTGTGTGTGTGTGTGTGTGTGTGTGTTTGTGTGTGTGTGTGTGTGTGTGTGTGTGTGTGTGTGTGTGTGTGTGTGTGTGTGTGTGTGTCTGTGTTTGTATGTGGTCAACCTTTCAAACGCTGGCTAGGATTCACAGAAATTCTTACTGCCTGATGCGGACTGGCCACAGAGTACAATGGTGAGATGATATGATTCAGAGACGGGTACAGAAACAAGTCCACATTCTGTGAATCAAACACTGCACTGTCAGACCTGGTCATGCTAGTATTCTTCCTGGTAGCCTGTGTATTTTACACACGCATACACTCACTTATGTAGCCTCAATAATTCTTCTACAGAGGCACAATAATCTCCACAGACCAACACACTAACACTTCCCCCACACGAATGTCTTTGCCAAGCTGACGTGTACTACGAATATTCCCATAACATTAAATGGGTGACTGCCATATTTTTATGGTCACTATGTCCAAAATTAAACTTTTACTTTGTTGAGCAAAAAAGGAGTCATAGAAATTTCTGAAAGCCAGCACATGGCTAATTAGCATTAGCCGCTCCCCTAAACTGCTGTATTAGCATATTACTTCATTAGCATATGACTTCACCTGCCAAACTACTGTCTTTGCTGAGGCTCCTTGAAGTGGAAATCTCAGCAGTAAAGTGATCAGTAAATTGAAAAGACTTTGCTTAATTTCAAACCCTTCCTAGTTAAATCTATATTTAGCTAAGCATTTCTGAATCAGTGGGACTATTTTCTTGAAAGGGATAGGCACTCTTAGAACTAGTACCAAGTGTGGTTAACTCCACAGTGTGGTCAGTGCTGTCAGACTAGGTATCAGCTTCTTAAGAGGCCAATTGTGGACCACAGACCTTGGCAATGTGTAACAAACAGTCATAATGTGAAACACCCTATTTTCACACTGAGTGAAAATGCACCATTTAAATGGGACCTGGCTGAAGTGGGCTTTCTGCCAGAAGTGTTAAGCTAGTGAATGTATTAATTTGAGTAGATTGTGTATGCCTATCTACAGCACTGAATAAAGCAGCAGCAATGCAAACGTTTAATAGTCATAAAATGAGTAACAGACTTTTCAGCAATGCATCTACTGCGACCAATTAACTTGATACGTGCTGAACCCTATCTTCATTAAACTGGATCCCACTTGCCTAGACCATTTTAAAACCATTCCTTTATACTTATATCCCTTATAGGAGCCAGGCTGATCAAGAAACAAAGGAAGTTTTAAAGAGTACATAATAGGAAGTTCCATACCTCTCAATCTCTTAGTGCAAGAAATCCTGACAAAGCCCAACAAAATGGGAAGACAAAGGGACAAAATTAGGGACATATTTTAAATATTGCTCTTATAAACTTAGCAAGTTACTAGAGTAACAGGGTTTGCTTTAAAATACATTTTCTGATGGGTATGAAGTTTGAAACTCAAATGTGTGTCATTATTTAGTGACTTCAATCCTCAGATCATCCCATAGCTGTTAACCTCTTAGCATGAAAAAGTCTGGACAAAGCCAGAAATAATGGGGGGAGAAGGCTCCAAAAATACAGACAAATTTTAAATACTGCTCTTATAAACTTAGAATGTTGCTAGAATAAAAGGTTTTGTTACCATGCATTTTCTGAAGGATTTGAAGTCTGAAACTCAAATGCCTCTCAGTATTTAGTGAATTAAATACTCCCTGAATTACCACAAAAATCCAGAAAATTACAAATTTTATAAGAAACAGACCAAAAATATGAAGCAAAAATCTGGACATTCTGCAAAAGCCTGGACAGTTGACTGTATCCCAGTGATTTTCCAGAAAACCATATATTTTGTAAGGAACACACCGATAATATAAGCCAAAAATTTGGACATTCTGCAAAAATCTGGACAGTTGCAAGATATGCCTTTTATCACCAGGAAAACATACCATTGCTAATAGATCCAGATGGAGCAGACCTTGAAAGGATCAGAGTGAGCTATGCCAAGTCAGACACTTAGTAAGGCATAGAAAACAAATTAAAGTCTAGGCTGTATAATACTCAGAGAAATCAATTAGTTCTGAGATTATTTATTCAGGCCTGAGGAATACAAGTCTGTGGTACAGGCACTATGTTGGTCTACAAAAGCACAAAGCTGCATGGTGTCCAGAAGCCTTACTATATTACTAGGGCTGTAAATAGAGAATGTTAGCCTTTTGACAGAAGAGGGAATTAAATCCATTAGTGTAAGTATCCGAGAGAACATTTGAAGTTCTCTCAATGTGATGGATGACAATCCACTCCACTAAGTCTGGAGAATGTTTCTCTTTGATGGCTACATTTAGAGTGAGGTTTCTTGTTTGTACTTAAATTTCCAGCAATGTGAGTATACAAGCACAGTCCCCATTGCTGTATTCTTGAAGAAGTAACTTACTTGACTGGCTCGCATATTGCAATGCCAAGTGGCTATAACTGCGATATATGAGCCAGTCAAAATTCACAAAGCGGAGCCACAGCTGTTCAATGCAGAACAGTGGAACAGTGGGCTAAATCAATCACAAATGTGGAGTGTTCTGCACAATCTGGAGCACTTGGCTAGTGAGGTTGTCAGTGTTCACAAGTAAGCAAGAAAACATCCAAAATATAGACCCTAACATGTACCTCAAAGTATTAAAATGAAATGAAATTAACTTCAAATATAGCACACATTTTTTTTTAATAAAATGAAAGTATCTTGTTTTTAAGTCATTTTCATTGGACTGGTTGCCATTTGAAAATTACAATGAAAAGCAGTTTATTTAATACACAAAAAATAAATGTTTGCCCTGTTGTTTTTAGTTAATCGCTTTATTTTTTTTTTACTTTATTCGGGAATTTGTGCTTAGGAATGTGCTTCATTTAGTTTATTATGCTAATTACTTTCAGTGTAGTCTACATAGTGCAGGCTACCTTTTACTTTCAAGGTGTTTGCCCTTTCCCCATGACTAGGTAACTATAAAATTAATACATTGAACTAAGAACATTCAGAGGATGCAGTGTGTGGGAGGGGGGTTTACTCTTCTGCAATTTTTGGGGTTTAACTGATTTCCAGTGTTTTTTTCTGACTGTCTTTGTAAAAATGTCTTCAGTGAAATAACACAAATCTCATAAAAACCTACACACCACATAAATCCTTATTGCACTGAAGTCAACAGGAAGTAGTGGTCTAGGAAACAAATAAAAGAGGGAATATGTGATAATCTGGTTTGTGTGATACAAAAAAATTACATGGTAGGCTTCTCTATGTTTTATTTCTAAGTCTTTTAGGTTTCTAATACCATGATGGGAATGGACCCCATTCTTAAGTCAAAGTATGATTAAAGTTCATGAAACTAGTATTCTCAATCATTGTTAGCCAAAACTGCTCATCACAGTGCTCATAATGTACTCAGAATTAACTCCTGCAATTCATATAGTTATACTTAGTGGTAGCATATCTAAATATGACGGCAAAATCTTTTTATTTTTTTTTTTAGACCCATTGCTCCTACTGCTATTGGAACTGTCTAGTAGGTATCTTTCCCCATTGCCCTCATTTCTACCTGCAAATCCTGGTATTTTATTACTTTGTGTCTCTCTGTATGTACCACACTGAAATCATTAGTGTATACTAATTTCAAAGATCAGTGGTACTTTTGTCTTTTCATGGACGACTATATCTTTATTTAGCATATTTTTTGAACTGTTGGTAACAGGTGATATATGATATAAATTTCATTCACTAAAGCTTTGTGGTTCATGTTTCCAATGCTTCTCAGCTACTTCAGTATTGTAATGTTTACATAATCACCAATGCAACAGTCTTTTTACATTATGCCTTTCAGTATACAGGCTCTCTGCCATTAGTGTAACACACACAGTAATAAGATGTAAAACTGTTTCCAATTCTGTTTTACAAAACCTGCATTTGTCTGTTTCTCCCACATGTTCAATTTACTTTGTAAACTAATGTGTACATAATCCACTATCCTGGGCCGCCAATATAACCTTTCATCTTTTGGCTTAAATTCAACTCTCCGTAACAATTCCTGCTCCAGATCCTGATCAACATAAGATTGCACCAGGTGTTTTCAGTACTTGCAACTAATTTATGCCTTTTCCCAATTCATGCATTATCTGATTCTTCACTTTCTATTCTTTTGTTTTTTTTTGGCACCTTTAGTTACCTGATTTTTGTCTACTTCAGATTTGATTTCCATTCCCACTTGACACCTATATGCTTCTAATAAACTAAACAGGGAAGTTATCTTAGACTTTTTCTCCTCATGTTGTAAAACCTTCAAGGTTTGGTTCTTATGAGGTCAGCAGATACTTTTGTAGTCCTATGATTGCAGATCTATGCATGTAATCAATTTCAAAGAGACCCATTTCTCCTTCAGAACAGTGAAGATGTGAAATAAACAGATACAGTACTTCATGAAAAGACGAAAGTAGCACGGATCATTGAAGTTAGTATACCGCAATGATTAGTGTGCTACATACAGAGAGAGAGAAAGTCATAAAATACCAGGATTTGCAGGCAGAAATGAGGACAATGGGGATTTTTATAAATCATTACATAAGTGTGAAGCATTTTTAGTCTGTCCAACTGTTCCAATACTTTTTGGTGCCAATTACCCCAAAACTGTAAGTGAAATTCATTCCTTAAACCCCAAAATCTTCAGCAAAAGAATTTGTATATCACATACCAGATCCCACATGTACTCACCCTGTGTGTGCACTCACTCAAATGCACATGTTCAGTGCATATATGGATGTGCCTGTATGTTCTATCTTAAATGTATCTCATGTTTTAGTTTATATAATGAAGTAAGACTTTTGCCATTATCTCTCTTAGCGAATCCCTTAAATGAATTTATGCTCTCATCTGTATCATATGAATAGGTTTTAGAGAGTTCCAAAATATTTTGCAAAGCACAAGAAAGTCTGAATTATAGTGAGAGACTGTGGTCCAGAAATCCATTTTCCAAACCATTTAAATCATTTGTCCTGGTAAGGACTGCAGTGGCATGAAACTAGGCAGGGCAGACATCTCTATTCCCAGAAATACTCCCTAGCTAATTTTGTCATTCCCAGTTCACAGGCAAGCTAGAGAGATTATAATCCCTTTAGCATGTGTTGGGTTGGCCCCTAGTCAGTGTGCCATTCTTGGTACACCTCTAATGGGAGATGCCCAGAAGTACACTCAATGGCAAGCAACAGCATCTTATCCAACTCTTCTCATATGGGAAGGGTAATGGTTCATTTTACATCCCCCATACTACAGAGCTCTTCCACCATGGTAAGTAATCTCAACACATTGTGGAGGAACCTCGTTTCTGACAGTGTTACCTGTAATTTCATTCTTTTGATCTTAAACTAAAGCTAATAGTTGGAGATGGAGACATTGCCCAGTAAAATGAGGGTGGTGTTATTCTATAACCAATGAATCAGACAAGAATTGAATACCAAAAAATGGTACACCAATCCCATAAATCATGTATTGAATTGAATCATAGAAAGCAAAAACTCAACCAGTTTATTAAACAAAGAACTTTGTCCCACAGTAATAAAAGGAATTCATCATAGTTAAAAACCAACACCATACCACTCCCTTAAAAATAGTCTATCAATTAATTAACCAATCGCATGAGAGAATTTTCACAATAAATTAATCTATTCACTGCATACCTCTCAACTTCTTACAGCAAGAAATCTGGACAAAGCCATTAATAAAAGTGGGACAAAGGCCCAAAAATAGTGAAAACTTTTTTAATATTATACTTGCAAACTTAGAAAGATGATAACAAGTTTTCTCTGGCATGGATTTTCTGAAGGGTATGACTTCTGAAACTGAAATGTCTGTCATTATTTTCTAACTTCAGTCTTTAATGATTTCCACTAATTTGCCAGAAAACCACAATTTTATGAGAAACGGACCACATATATGAGGCAAAAATCTGGACATTCTGCAAAAATGTGTACAGTTGAGAGTTATGAATCACTGTAAGCACTTTAAAAATTAAAGCGACCCTCATTGTTTTTAAATCTCATTGGCCCTAACCTTAAAGGGACAATCCCAGTGTTTAAAATTCGGGTCCACACTACTGCTGACCAAAGTAACGCCCAGTTTATCACGTCACTAATGTTTCCTCCCACAGTATCATTTTTTTTTGAATATCCTGTAACTCTTAAATTCCAATCCCGTTTTGGCTCCCAGTATCAACTACCTTTTGTTTTTATGTTCCTATCACTTACTCATTTGTAAATGCCAGTTTAAAACAGTAAGGATCGCAAATCCAGCAATCTGTGACCTATAACAGGAGGTGATTTCAGGGCTTTCTGTTTTGCTAGTTATCAAATACCACTTTGACCATTGTCTTCTTTTATTCCACTTGTGGTTTTACTTTTTTATTGTTTATGTGTGTGTGTGAATGTGTTTGTGTGTGTCTCAGTAAGATCATCACCCGCAGCAGCTGCTTCAAAGAAAAACGCAGAGGAATGAAGTTTAAAGCAGGAAGTAATTTCAGATTCTGGCTTCATAGTTAAAAAAACAGAATGGAAAAAAAGTGTTAAGGCACATCACCAGAAAAAAATGAATTATCTTCCTCTTATGGTATGATATTGTTAAACATTTCTCCAGTCACCTGCCGCTTGCAATAATGCCGCGGTTGCGGTTCCGTCTTTCCGTAATTGCGGTAAAATCTTTTAATTTGTTTTATGGTTCCGTCTGTTTTTTTTTTCTGTAACTTGAGTTAAAAAATGGTTTCAGACACTGTGGTTTGCCATATTACTTCAGTAAATACACATTCTTTCAAATCGGAGGGGATTGTGAACAGCATATGAATGGAAAATGATGAACAAGTGTGCAAGTATCCATCAGTATAGGAATATACATAATTTCTGTTGCTTTATTATTATGGTATTGCCAACAACTGGGATGAAAAAAAGATTTAAACTGTTTTACTGCTTTCTTTGTGATATGTTGCCTATCTGAGCACTGGTTCTATGAAGTATACCTCTCAACTGTCCAGGTTTTTGCCACAGATCTTTGGTCTGGTCCTCATAAAATTTATGATTTTCTGGCAAATTACAGGGATGAGTTGAAGAATGAAGTCACTACATAATGATATAAATTTGTCTTTTGGACTGTTATTGTAGCACCTTTCTAAGGGCAATATTTAAAATATGTCCCTGTTTTGGGCCTTTGTCCCCCACTTTGTCAGGCTTTGTCCAGATTTTATCCAGTAAGAGGTTGTGAGGAATTTGCATTTCCTAAGATGATCAGATAAGTTAGGGTTCTACTGCATTTTCAGAAATGTTTATTTTATTTTTCATTTATTAATCAGTTAAGTTATGTGGCCATGGTGCACTCTTCATTCACAATGCAGTGCATAATGGTGAGAATTACATTAAATTTATTAAAATATATATATGCATACTTTAGAGTAAGCAATCGATCAGAATGTTTATATTTTTTTTTTGGATGGGGAATCATGCAGCCAAAGAATCAGTGTACTAACCTGGTAAACAAACTAAATAACTAAATAAATAAACACACACACAATGGCAGAAGGTGCAATATATATGTCAAGAAAGTGATCACAGATAAAGATTGAACACCACTACTGAGCAAGTGTGCTGCTGTCCATGGTTAGCGTAAATCCTTCAATTCTTCATAACTAAGACATTATTTAATAAAGACATGCAGGTAGGTGTGAGTGTGTGTATGTGCCTTCTGTGAAGGTACATTGCCAGGCTGGCAACTCGTCACCATAAAAACTCCATTGCCAATCAATCTGCGGACTAGTGATCCACTGTGGCAGTCCCTACCCGGAGAAGCCGAAAGATTTTTCTTTAAACTTCGCCATTTTTTTCTTTCATATGTCATCATCAACATCCTCATCAACCCCTCCCTTTTTCCCATTTTCTACAAAGGGGTCAGGGTATCATGTTAACTGTTGCTAGCTCTCTCGATTCAGTGCCACACTCCTGCCTTTTTTGAAACTCATGCCTGACTGTCACAGATCTTCTTTTATAAACTGCATCCACCTCTTTGCTGGACGTCCTTGTTTCCTCTTATCTTCTTCCTGCCTGTCCCAAATCTTCTTCACCAGATTGTCTTCTGCTCTTCTGCACATGTGTCCAAGCCCCAAGAATTCCAAAAGGATAATTGGCACAAAAGAAACCAAAAACAAAGTAAAGTGCCAAAACTGCTGGAGCCACGGATGTCAGCAAATACTTTATTGATAAAATCCACAGAGCTTACACCAAATACAGTCCCCAATATACATGTCCAAACAACCGTAATCTGTGCTCTTTGATCTTTTCTGAAATTGGAGTTACTTTGGCTTCTGCTCTTATGTCCTCATTTCTTCATCTGTCCCACAGTGTGCATCCTACCACCCTTCTGAGGCACTTCATTTCCATCACCTCTAGCTTATTCTTCTGCTCTGCGATTACTACCCAGGTTTCTGTACCATACAGTAGTATTGTTCGCATCACTGTCTTGTACACCTTACTTTTCAGCTTCTTTGGTATTCTTCTGTCATAGACTGCACATGAGACTCTATGAGATGAAATGGATTGTAGAGTTACAAGCTCATCTACTCCCTGGACTCAATCCCAACTTATCTTTGAAACCAGCACTTAAAGGGGCACTGGCTCATTTCGTAAATCATTTCTTTTCCTCGGACCGAGGCATAAACATTGCCACCCACTTTGCTAATCACCGCCCTCTTTGAGACATCACACGTGATGTCACAAACAATCCCACCCACGGCATTAACTTTCTTTAAACATTTCTATTTCGGTCCTGTATGTAATCTGTGTAGAACGGAACACTTGATGTTTGAGTTCCCATGTAGCGAGTTACTTCTGTATTGGACTTGCAGGTAAATTCAACAAGTTCTATTTACAGCACATTTAATAATTTGATTTATAAAGTAAGCCCCGGTGATTGTTTTTTTCTGCCTGTTTCTGTTGCTTAGTAAGCACAAGTATCAAAACTGCAACTGTTTTCCATTTCATTAGCAATTATAAAAGACAACTAAATGTCGTCTTAAAATGCTGCTTGTTACAGGAATTTGCCGCACAGCTTTTATATTTCTTTGAAAATAAGTTTAAATTTTGCCACTTAAAAATCAAGAAATCCGTTCATATTTGTTCCTCGCGTTCCCCTGATACCAGAACTCTATTTATGGCACCACCCCATGCCCCACCCGCAAAACACGCATTCATAACCTCTTAACTTACTGTTCATCTTTCATCTTGCCCCGAGTTTTCATTTTTTTTGTGTGTTCTGCTACATAATTTATCCACCAGGTACATTACAGAATATTGCAGTTGGTCCTTAATTGCCAGCATGTCATCCTTGATTTTTTATCTTTCTTAGCAATACTTGTTGATGCATAACTTAGTATTCTATTAACATTTGCAATCAGTTGCTGTAATATTTAACAGCTGTTCCAACAGACATGTGCTTTTACTATATGATGTAACCGCTAGAGATCAGCAGTCTCGGAAGAGCCGACCTCTAGTGCTTACAGTGGAGCCAATCTCTAGTGCTTACAGTGGTGTCTGTGCCCTATCTTCAATTACTTTCAGGAGTTATTACATGTATTGTTCTATAACAACACGTGTTTTACTATATAATATAAGCACTAGAGATCAGCAGTCTAGAAGAACCGATCTTTAGTGCTTACAGTGGTGTATCTTTGTCATTACTAGCCTGATCTTAAGGGAAAGTGTTTGCTTTTCGGGTCCTTCCTCTAGTTATAACAGGGATCGATTCAAGTTGTCAAATTACCACCTAGGACAGCATAGCGCAAATTTCAATCTCTCTAACTCATTGCCCTCAAAATCAATATTCCCTTAGTATTGTTGATGTTATGCCTTTCGGCTTTTTCGGTTAGAGGTCGCCACAGCAGAACTCCGGTCCGCTAATGATTGGCAGTGGATTTTTACATTAAACTATAAGAAGAGTATCAACAATCCCTCAGTGTTGTTGATAATCTTCTTATATTTTGCAAACCTCATACAATTAACTCCACTTTCCTGCTTTTCTGTATCCTATGTTCTAACCCCAGGCAGTGTACTACTGATTAATTGACAGGTGGTTACAGTAATGGTGAAAATCATTTGGCTGCAAAAAGGACCAAAATTATATCACTGGAAGAAGTACTTGGGGACAAGAATAGCTAACAAGCTTCCTTATTGCCTGAAAGGCAATGCAGAATGGCAAGAAACAAATTATGTTACAAAACTATCCCAAATTGTGTTTCAAGGCTACTAAAAATATTTG